>NC_044979.1:147865066-147887566 GCF_008728515.1 Papio anubis
AGCGGCCCCAATGGTGGAGGCCGGGAGAGGGGCTGTGCGGCTTCTAGGAAACGCTCTCAGGTCATCCTGCCAGTAGAGTGGCCTGGGGTGGCCACGGTCAGCCACCAGGACGCAGCTCTTGTTATTTACGGGCAGGGGGATTCATTCATTCATGCATGCATGCATTCATTCATTCATTCACTCACTCATACATCCCTCCCTTCTTCCCTCTCCCCTGCCCCTCCTTCTGCCCCCACACCGGGTACCGGGACGCAAGTCTTCTGTTATTCACGGGCAGGAGGATTTATTCATTCATTCATTCACTCATTCATCCATCCATCCATCCCTCTCTCCCTCCGCATCCCCTGTCCCTCCTTCTGCCCCAAACCCGGGCACCGGGACGCAACTCTTCTGTTATTTACGGCAGGGGGATTCATCCATTCATTCATTCACTCATTCATCCATCCATCCATCCTTCCCTCCCTCTCCCCTGCCCTCTTTCTGCCCCCACCCCTGGCACGAAGTGGAGGGGTCGGGAGGGGGTGCAGGCCGGGGTGCAGGACTAGCGCGCGCAGCAGAAGCCGGTCTGCTCTGCACTTCGGCACCGCTCCAGCCTGGGGCGTGGGGCCCGCGCCGGCCGGGCCTGGTTAACTGGAAAACGATGGAGCCGCGCCCCGCCCCCGCACTTGCGGCCTAATTGTTTTCCCTCGCCCGTCCCCATCTGTCCCTCTCCGCCCGTGTGTGTTTTGGCCTTTGTCTCGCTGCCCCGCGCTGACACCCTCTTTCAAAGGCCGCTTCTGTCGCCCTTCACCGATCTCTTCTGCCCCATTAACCCATCGGCACGAGGCTCCTGCAACAAAGGCCTGAAATCGGACCGATGCGTGCGCGCCCTCCCCACCGTCCGCCGCGGACTTCGCGCCCCGCTCAGCCCGGCCAGGCCTGGCCCGACGGGGCGGGAACAGAGCTGGCCAGGAAAGTGCCTTCGGTGGCAGCCGGATCCTGAGTCCGTCCTGCAGACGCCGAAGCCTTGGCAGGGGCCGGCGAAGCAGCTGCACCCCGGGAACCCACCGCGCGCTGCGAAAGCTAATCCGGCCGCGGCCCCCTTTGTCCCTCCCTGGATATGAAACTGTCAAGTGGGGAGCCCAGGGCTGCAGGAGGAGAGAGATAGGTCCTCCTCGGGGCCTGGTAAACAAAGACCGGGAAGCTGGGGACAAAACCCGGGGTGGGACATCTTCGAATTCCCCCCACCTCCCCGAGAAGGTCACGCAGCGGCCGACCCTCGGGGCGCGCAGATGCCAGCGCTCATGCCCATGCCACGAAACCCCTGGGGCAGGAAACCCACGATCCCGGGAGGGAGCAGGGTCCTGAAGCTGCAGGCGCCCTCCCCAACTCACCGCCCTCAGGGAGGCCGGGACCTCCGTGCAGTCTCTTCCACGCCCGCTCATGGGAGAGGAAGGGGTTGAGGCTTTCCCTGGGACCTGTGCAGTAGCTTGAGGCCTGGCAGCTCCTTGGAGAGGGCTGGGGGCAGAAGGGAGCCTCCAAGCCGCCTGTCTTTGCAGTGTGGCCTGCATCTTCCCTCTCCTGGGCATGGGGCTTCCTCCCAGGGCTGCCTTCTTCTGACCACTGTGGCAGGAGGAAGGTGGAGGTCACCTAAGTGCCATCCTACAGGCCACCCAAAGGTCACCTTTCTCTAAAATGGGGCTTGGGACCTCAGCAGAGGCCTCACATTGGTCCAGTTGGTGCTGAGATGCACACGGGTTCTTAGCCAGTGTGGTCTTGGAATCCAGCTCCGAGAAAACTTTTTTCACCCAGCACTGACCTGTTTTTATTTTCTGTCCTATGACTCAGCAATGCTGTCTGCAGAGCCATCCTAGGAGATGCCGAGTTGGTCCCCAGGAGGATGGGGACACCTTGTGTCCAGGCTGGGTGAAGGGGTTCCAGCGTCAAACTCAGCCTGGGTTATCTTCTTGTTTTTCAATTCATTAAACATTTGAAATTAGGAAGTTGCAAGAACAAGAAAGGGCATAGCAAGGCCGCTGGAGACCTCCCGGTCCCCTCTGCCAGGACTTCCCATGCCTGATGGGTCTCTCCATGCTCCACCCTTGGGCTCCGTGGACCAGAGGCCCAATTCTGGGAGTTCTGCCGTTTCCTGCAACTGACCTGGTGAAAGGAAGGTCTTTTTATTGTTCCTTTCAGAGGGTCTGGTGGGCTCTAAGGACCCAGAAAGAGCAGGGTCCTCCCTGTCTCCCCATCTCCCTTTGACTGGGGCTCAAGTCACATTTCAGTTTTTCTGCTACAGGACTTTTTTTTTTCTTTTTTTTTTGAGACGGAGTCTCGCTCTGTTGCCCAGGCTGGAGTGCAGTGGCGCGATCTCGGCTCACTAAGCTCTGCCTCCCAGGTTCCCGCCATTCTCCTGCCTCAGTCTCCCAAATAGCTGGGACTACAGGCGCCGCCACCACGCCCGGCTAATTTTTTGTACTTTTAGTAGAGACAGGGTTTCACCATGTTAGCCAGGATGGTCTCAATCTCCTGACCTCGTGATCCGCCTGCCTCAGCCTCCCAAAGTGCTGAGATTACAGGTGTGAGCCACCGCTCCTGGCCCTGCTACAGGATTTTTATAAACCCATTTTACAACTTAGAAATCCAAGCCCTGGCCGGGCACAGTGGCTTATGCCTGTAATCCCAGCACTTTGGGAGGCCGAGGTGAGTAGATCACCTGAGGTCAGGAGTTCAAGACCAGCCTAGCCAACATGGTGAAACCCTTTCTCTACTAAAACTACAAAAATTCGCCAGGCGGTGGTGGTGGGTACCTGTAATCCCAACTATTTGGGAGGCTGAGGCAGAAGAATCACTTGAACCTGCAAGGTGGAGGTTGCAGTAAGCTCAGATCATGCCACTGCACTCCAGCCTGGGCAACAGAACGAGACTTTGTCTAAAAAAAAGAAAAGAAATCCAAGGTCTGTGTCTGCTCCAGATGCAGCTTTTAGCACATGGACTCCAGAACGGACACCGGGGGTCTTCCACATTGGCCAACTTGTACAAGTGTTCAGGCAAAAGCTAGGGGTGAATTCAAACTTTGAGAGCAACTCATAGAACCACTGGAATAACTTCACATGAGTTCCCATCCAGAGGCTGAAGACACACGGTCTCAGCAATTGTAATAGGACCGCAACAACAGGCAAGGCTGATTTTTTTTTTTTTTTTTTTTTTTGAGACGGAGTCTCTCTCTGTTGCTAGGCTGGAGTGCAGTGGCGTGATCTCAGCTCACTGTAACCTCCGCCTCCCAGGTTCAACCCATTCTCCTGCCTCAGCCTCCTGAGTAGCTGGGATTACAGGCACACGTCACCACACCTGCCTAATATTTTGTATTTTTAGTAGAGATGGGGTTTCACCTTGTTGGTCAGGCTGGTCTTGATCTCCTGACCTTATGATCCACCCACCTCGGCCTTCCAAAGTGCTGGGATTACAGGCATGAGCCACTGCACCCGGCCAAGGCCGATTTTTAAAATAACAGCTTTATTGAGATATTATTGACACCATCACATCCATCCTTTTAAAGTATACAATTCGGCATCTGTTTATACATCCCCAGAGCTGCGTCACCATCACCCCTATCCAGTTCTGGAACATTTTCATCACCCCTAAAAGAGACCTGGCACCCATTAGCAGTCACTCCCCATCCCTAGCCCCCTCCCCCAGCCCCTGGCAACCACTAATCCACTTTCTGTCTCCATGGATTAGGCGAGGATAATTTTGCAAGAAGAGATCCTACCCGTCTGGAAAGGAGTATAAAATGAGGAAAGGCGGGGGTGAGGACTGAAAATACTTTCTCCTGTGATCAACACGAAAACAAGAAACAAGGGAGGAAATGCTATCTGGGAACTGGAGGCGGGGAAGGACCAGGAGCTGAACTCTGCATCCGTGCGTCCTCAACTCCCGCCATATGGTTGAAACATCAGCACTCTGTTTTTGTTTTGTTTTGTTTTGTTTTGTTTTGTTTTTCCAGAGTTTACAGATATGCTCTTAAATCTCCCCAGCCCCTGCTCCTTCTGCTGGCAATGTCTGCATTCTGTGGGCGCAGGGTGGCTGCCAGCATGCTGGAGCTCACAACTGTCCTCTCAGTCCAGCCCTCCTCAATTATATGCCAACCTGTGTGGCCAGCTCAGTGCCCCAAGGGGTCCCTGGGGAGGGTCCTCTTAGCCTACTCGTCTCCAGCCACTCCCTGGTCTTGAGGACTCAATTCCATATCTGCTGGTTTGGTGTCCTCCTACTACCTTACCAGGTTCAATTTAGAGTTTAACACACTTAAGAGGGCCGGGCACAGTAGCTCACGTCTGTAATTCCAGCAGTTTGGGAGGCTGAGGCGGGCAGATCACGAGGTCAAGAGATTGAGACCAGCCTGGCCAACATGGTGAAACTCCATCTCTACTAAAAATACAAAAATTAGCTGGGTGTGGTGGTGCGTGCCTGTAATCCCAACTACTTGGGAGGCTGAGGTAGGAGAATCACTTGAACCTGGGAGGCGGAGGTTGCAGTGAGCCAAGATCGCACCATTGCACTCCAGCCTGGGCAACAAGAGTGAAAGTCTATCTCAAAAAAAAAAAAAAAAAAAATTTTAAGAGGTTGCTCAGTTCAGAAAATGCCATTTCATTTTCCCTGAATAAAACTACTTTTGAACTTAGCCTATTTTCACACTAAATTTTGCCCTCCCCCCAGTTCTTTACAAGCCCCGACTCCTGACAAATCTCAACATTGGGCTTCTAATGAGTATTTTCTTGATTTACACCAGAAATGAGCAGTTATCTGCTAATAACCCCTGAGTCTGAAATTAAAAGGGGTAGAGAAAATAAACCAAATTGCAAAGATCAGCTCTTGTTAAATAAAGTCATTGTGAAAAGACATATAACAACATTTTCATGTATCAGATCAGCGACATGATAGCTCGTCATTTGAGGGTTGCAATTATTTAACACTACTAAGTAGCCAAGGGACACTTACCCCGGGAATATTTAATGGGCATTTGTTAATTAATTCTCAGCAGAGCCCTTCCAGCTACTTACACACAGAGAAACTGAGGCAGGGGTGAGGGGCAGGGTGGAAGAGAGCTCTTCCCTCCTCCCCCCTGCTCCATTATGACCTAGGCCCCTCCAGTCTTATCAACTCGTTCCCGCCTAGGGATGTATGACAGTCAGAGGGTGGCTAAACTGCTCTGAAGATTTCATAAACAAAGGCATAGCTAAAGGAATAATGTTCTTGTTGCCTTTGACCTTCCTACAGAGTCAGAGGTCAGTCAAATTCCACCCACCAGGAGAAAAACAAGAAACTTGAGATGGTTCACGGTAATCTCCAGTTAAGGAGTCCATAGGTAATGAGTTCCGGGGGTAACGGGAGTAGGACGTCTGTCAATGGAGAAATGTGGTGAGTTTGTAAGAAGAAATTACATCCCAGTTAGGGTCATGTGTGCGAACTGGTCATGAGTGCGAACTGGAGCTCACCGGCGTCGTTGCGAGTGAGGGCCAAGGTGGCAGAGAAGTTTAAACCTTAAGTCTCCCAGGCTCCTGGTTCTCCTGCCCGCCCCAGCCACCAGGGATGCCTCCAGGCCCCACACAGGAACACGAGAGCTGCTTGCTGTCTGTGGCTTGCTGCAAAGAGCTTTCATTCCTAGACACAATATTTATTTAATTTTTTTTTTTTGAGATAGAGTCTCACTTTGTTGCCCAGGCTGGAGTGCAGTGGCATGATCTCTGCTCACTGCAGCCTCCACCTCCTGGGTTCAAGCAATTCTCCTGCCTCAGCCTCCCGAGTAACTGGGAGTACAGGCGCATGCCACCATGTCCAGCTAATTTTTGTATTTTTAGGAGAGATGGGGTTTCACCATGTTGGCCAGGCTTGTCTCGAACTCCTGACCTCAGGCGATCTACCCACCTCAGCCTGGAATTAAAGGCATGGGCCACCACGCCCGGGCCCTAGACACAAATATTAATAGCAGTGGAGGAGTGAGCCCGGGAGACCTGGGGAATGGGACTTCTTGGTGCTCTGTCTGAGCGCCTTGCTGCCCGGCTTGCAGGGGGACATCTGCATGGCAGGCACAGGGGTTGCTACTCCAGAGCCCCTCCTGACCCCTACTCCCCCACACCTGGCTCATTTTCAGAACCCCATCGTGACCTCCCGCTGGGCCATTGCAGCTCTGGGCAGGTCAGTCTGACACTGCAACACACCCGGGGTGCACCCCACGTTTGGAACGGGCAGGAGGAGCGCTGGGGGCCTATGTCTCAATGACCTGAGTAGAGGCTGTGTGGCTCATTGGATTCTCAGGACCACTGCGAAGTAGAGGGAGTCCAGCCTGTGGGAAGCGTGAGCGGGGGCCACCTGCTGCTCCTTCTCTGCCAGGTTACACAGGCCGGGGCAGGCTACTGGAAGAGGCCCACCGAGTTCCCCTGCGGCAGCGTCTCTGGGGTCTCGGGGCCCTGGCCACTCCCACAGAGCGGCCGAACCTTGCCCTATTCACGGGGCTGAATAGGGCATTGCTGAAAAGGCCTCCTTTGCTTTCATCAACATTGTTAAAGTGTGCTGGAGACAATGGGCACCTGGCTTGTTAACCTTCAGGGTTGGCTCAGGGCCGCTTGCAAGCGCGGACCCACCTCTCTCTGTCTGCTCTAGGAAAATTCTGCATCATTTGGTTGTGACTGTTTCCCCCTAAATAAGACACCCTCAAACTTACTAAGATGGGAATGACTCATTTTTTTCATTAAAAAAAATTTATTATTATTATCAAGCCGGGCATGGTGGTTTACGCCTGTAATCCCAGCACTTTGGGAGGCCAAGGTGAGTGGATCACTTGAGGTCAGGAGTTTGAGACCAGCCTGGTCAACATGGCGAAACTCCATCTCTACTAAAAATAAAAAAATTACCCCAGCGTGATGGCACTTGCCTGTAATCTCAGCTACTCGGGAGGCTGAGGTAGGGGAATCGCTTGAGCCCAGGAGGCAGAGGTTGCAGTGAGCCGAGATCGCGCCGCTGCACTCCAGCCCGGGAGAGAGAGTGAGATTTTGTCTCAAAAAAAAAAAAAAAAAAAAAAATTACTATTATTATTTTTAGACAGGGTTCCACTGTCACCCAGGCTGTTACCCAGTCTGTCACCATGAAGCCATCTCGGCTCTACAGGCACATACCACCATCCCTGGCTATTTTTTTTTTTTTTTTTTGGTAGAGTTGAGGTCTTGCTATGTTGCCCAAGGTGGTCTCAAATTCCTGGGCTCAGGCAATCCTCCCACTTTGGTCTCCCAAAGTGCTAGGATCACAGGCATGCACCACCGCACCTGGCTGAGAATGACTTTCTTTTTTGTTTTGTTTTGCCTTTTTTTTTTGAAACGGAGTCTCGCTCTGTCACCCAGGCTGGAGTGCAGTGGCCAGATCTCAGCTCACTGCAAGCTCCGCCTCCCGGGTTTACGCCATTCTCCTGCCTCAGCCTCCCGAGTAGCTGGGACTACAGGAGCCCGCCACCTCGCCCGGCTAGCTTTTTGTACTTTTTTAGTAGGGACAGGGTTTCACCGTGTTAGCCAGGATGGTCTCGATCTCCTGACCTCGTGATCTGCCGGTCTCGGCCTCCCAAAGTGCTGGGATTACAGGCTTGAGCCACCGTGCCCGTCCTGTCTTTCGTTTTTTTGAGGCAAAGTCTCACTCTGTGGCCCAGACTGGAGTGCAGTGGTGCGATCTTGGCTCACTGCAACCTCCGCCTCCTGGGCTCAAGCAATTCTCCTGCCTCTGCCTCCCTGGTAGCTGGGATTGCAGTCATCTGCCACCAAGCCCGGTTCATTTTTGTGTTTTAGTAGACATAGGTTTTCACCATGTTGGCCAGGCTGGTCTTGAACTCCTGACCTCAAGCAATCCACCCACCTCTGCCTCCCAAAGAATGACTTTCAAACAGAGTTCTATATGATGGTGAAGAACCACAGACTTCAAGATGGAGGCAATGGCCACGAGTCAATACCTCAGCACTCAGACAAAACACAGGAGAACAGAGACCAGAGAGGACCTGTGTCACCAGGAGGCTCCTGCGGCCGCCGTCCTGAGAAACTGGGGGTGATGCTTTGCTGAACTCAGGTATGTGAATAAGAAGGTGACTGGTGCAGTGTGGAGGGGTGGCTGGGAGCTGTCCTAGAAAGGAGGCTTTGGTCATCTCCCCCGAAGGACAGGCTGTTCCAGAGTCCAGAAGAAGCTCCCACCTGCCTGAGTGCCCAGGGGTCAGAGGGGTGCAGCAACCTCGTTGCCCTGTACATGGCACACATAAGGGCCCCTAGCTTGAGGCAGCATCTGGGGTCTTCCACCTGCACAGGTCAGATTTATTACTATGGCCAAGAGGGAGACCACCTATCTGGGGGTTTTGGGGGCATCTCAGTAAAGAAGAATGAACATGGCCGGGCACGATGGCTCACGCCTGTAATCCCAGCACTCTGGGAGGCAGAGGTGGGCCGATCACTTGAGGTCAGGAGTTCGAGACCAGCCTGGCCAACATGATGAAACCCCATCTCTACAAAAAAATACAAAACTTAGCCAGGCGTGTTGGCGCCCATCTGTAGTTCCAGCTACTCGAGAGGCTAAGTCATGAGAATCACTTGAACCCAGGAGGTAGAGGTTACAGTGAACCGAGATTGTACCACTTCACTCCAAACTGGGTGACAGTGAGACTCTGTCTAAAAATAATTTTTTTGTTTAAATGTCCATTAAAATAAAATAAAAAATATTAAAATTAAAAACTGCACCTTTAGTCCCAGTTACTTGGGAGGCTGAGGTAAGAGGATCACTTGAACTGGGGAGGTCGAGGCTGTAGTGAGCCTTGGTTATGTCACTGGACTCCAGCCTGGGCAACAAAATGAAACCCTGTCTCAAAGAAAGCAAAAACAAGTGGTTAATATGGAAAATTGTATGTTATGTACATTTTACCACAATGGAAGGGAAATGGAAGGGAGAGATGAGAAAACCAGTGATGGCTGCGTGTGGATTCACACTACTGAATCTCTCCTTGTGTTCATGGTTGAAATTTTCCATAGTAATTTTTAAAAAAGATTTCTCAGAGAAGTCCTAGCCAGCGCAATTAAGCAAGATAAGGAAATAAAGGGCATCCAAATTGGAAAAGAAGAAGTCAGATTGTCCCTCTTTGCAGACAACATGATCTTACCTACAGAAAAACCTAAAGGTGGCTCACGCCTATACTCCCAGCACTTTGGGAGGCCGAGGCGGGCAGATCACAAGGTCAGGAGATCGAGACCATCCTGGCTAACACGGTGAGACCCCGTCTCTACTAAAAATACAAAAAATTAGCCGGGCGTGGTGGTGGCGCCTGTAGTCCCAGCTACTCAGTAGACTGAGGCAGGAGAATAGCGTGAACCCAGGAGGTGGAGCTTGCAGTGAGCCAAGATAGCACCACTGCACTCCAGCCTGGGTGACAAAGGGAGACTTCGTCTCAAAAAAAAGAAAAGAAAGAAAGAAAGAAAGAAAAAGAACAACCTAAAGGTCCCCCCAAAACTCTTAGAAGTGAAAAGCGAATTCAGTAAAGTTACACGATATAAGGTCAATATACAAATCCCAGTAGCATTTCTACATACTAATAACAAACTAGCTGAAAAAGAAATCAAGAAAGCAATCTTATTTATAGTAGCCATAAAAATAATAATAAAATGTCTAGGAATAAACTTAACCAAGGAGGTGAAAAATCTCTATAGTGAAAACTACAGGTCAGGCACAGTGGCTCCTATCTGTATTCTCAATGTTTTATGAAGCCAAGGCAGGAGGATTGTTTGAGGCCAGGAGTTTGAGACCAGCCTGGGCAACACAGTGAGACACCATCTCTAAAAAAATAGTAAAAAATATAATGCATGGTGGTGCATGCGTGTATTCCCAGCTACTCAGGAGACTGAGGCAGGAGGATTGCTTGAGTCCAGGAGTTCAAGGTTACAGTGAGCTAGGATTGCACCACTGCACTCCAGCCTGAGTGACAGAACAAGACCTTGTCTCAAAAAACAAACAAAACACAGAGAACTACAAAACACTGATGAAAGACATTAAAGAGGACACACAAAAAATAAAAAGACACCCCATGTTCATGAATTGGAAGAATTAATGTTGTTAAAATGACCATACTACCCAAAGCACTTTATAGATTTGATGTATCCTATCAAAATACCAATGACATTTTTCACGGAAATAGAAAAAACAATCCTAAACTTTATATGTAAAGCTGGAGGCATTACACAACTTGACTTCAAAATATACCACAGAGCTATAGTAACCAAAACAGCATAGTATTGGTACAAAAAAAAAAAAAAAATACAGACTAGTGGAGCAAAACAGAGAACACAGAAAGAAATGCACATTTTTATGGTCAACTGATTTTCAACAAAATTGCCAAGAGCATTCATTGGGGGAAAGGACAGCCTCTTAAATAAATGGTGCTGGGGAAATGATATTCATATGCAGATGAATGAAGTTAGACCCTCATCTCTCACCATATACAAAAATCTACTCAAGATAGATTAAAGACTTAAATGTAAGACCTGAAACTATATACCTACTAGAAGAAAATAGAGAGGAAATGCCTCAGGACGTTGGTCTGGGCAAAGATTTGAGTAAGACCTGAAAGGCACAGACAACGAAATCAAAAATAGATGGGACTACATCAAACAGAAAAGTTTTGCCCAGCAAAGAAAATAATCAACAGAGCGAAGAGATAACCTGCATAAGGGGGAAAAACATTTGCAAACTATCCACCTGACAAGTGACTAATATCCAGAACATACAAAGAACTCAACAGCATAAACCCAAAGATTCCAGTCTAAGAATGGGCAAAGGATCTAAAGAGACTTTCTCAAAAGAAGACATATAACTGGCCGACAAACATATGAAAAAATGCTCGGCATCACTAATCATCATGGAAAAGCAAATCAAAACCACAATGAGATATCATCTTACCCCAGTTAGAATGGCTATTATCAAAAAGACAAAAAATAACCAATGCTGGTGAGGATGTGGAGAAAGGGGAGCTCTCATATGCCCTTGCCGGGAATGTAAACCAGTACAGCCGTGACGAAAAACAGCATGGAGGGTCCTCAAAAAACTAAGAGAGGGACAGGTGCAGTGGCTCACGCCTGTAATCCCAGCACTTTGGGAGGCCAAGGCAGGCGGTTCACCTGAGGTCAGGAGTTTCAGACCAGCCTGGCCAACATAGTGAAACCCCATCTCTATTACAAATACAAAAAATTAGCTGGGTGTGGTGGCGCATGCCTGTAATCCCAGCTACTCAGGAGGCTGAGGCAGGAGAATCGCTTGAACCCAGTAGGTGGAGGTTGCAGTAAGCTGAGATCGCGCCACTGCACTCCAGTTTGGGAAACAGTGAGAGTCCATCTCAAAAAAAAAAGAACAAAAAAAAAAGAAAAAACGTTAAGAGAACTACCACATGATCCAGCAATCCCACTACTAGGTATTTACTCAAAAGAAGGGAAATCAGTACATTAAAGAGATACCTACACTTCCTTTATTGCAGCACTATTCACAATAGCCAAGATTTGGAAGCAGCCTAGGTGTCCATCAACAGACAAATGGAGGCCAGGCACGGTGGCTCACGCCTGTAATATCAGTACTTTGGGTGGCCGAGGCACGCGGATCACAAGGTCAGGAGTTCGAGACCAGCCTGACCAACATGGTGAAACCTCATCTCTACTGAAAATACAAAAATTAGCCGAGCATGGTGGCAGGTGCCTGTAATCCCAGCTACTTAGGAGGCTGAGGCAGGAGAATCGCTTGAACCTGGGAGGCGGAGGTTGCAGTGAGCCATGATAGCACCACTACACTCTAGCCTGGGCAACAGAGCGAGACTCCATCTCAAACAAAAAAAAAAAAGAAAGAAAGAAAAAGAAAACAGACAAATGAATAAAGAAAATGTGGTATACTGTCCAGGATCTTTATTTAAAAGAAAATGTGGTATATATACACTATGGAGTACTATTCACCCATAAAAAAGGATTCAATTCCATCACCTGCAGGAACATGGGTGAGGCCAGAGCTTATCATGTTAAGAGAAATTAGCCAGGCAGAGAGACAGGTACTCCTTGTCCTCACTCATGTGTGGGAGCTTAAAAAGCTGAGCTCAGGCTGCGTGCAGTGGCTCACACCTGTAATCCCAGCACTTAGGGAGGCTGAGGCGGGCAGATCACCTGAGGTTGGGAGTTCGAGACCAGCCTGACCAACATGATGAAACCCTGTCTCTACTAAAAATACAAAAATTAGCCGGGCATGGTGGCACATGCCTGTCGTCCCAGCTACTGGGAGACTGAGGCAAGAGAATCACGTGAACCCAGGAGGCGGAAGTTGCAGTGAGCCCAGATCGCGCCACTGCACTCCAGTCTGGGCAACAAGAGCGAGACTGCTCAGCTTGTGGAAGTAGAGAGGAAAATTGTGTTAGGAGAACCTGGGTCGGGGAGGGGAGGGAGGGTGAAGAGAGGTTGGTTAATGGAGCAGAATCACAGCAGGATGGGAGTAGTATGTTAAACTGTTCCATGGCACTCTCGGGTGACTCAAGTTAACTGTAATTTATTGTATATTTTCAAAACACTACAAAAGCAGATCTGGGTTTTTTTGGGGGGTTCTTTGTTTGTTTTTGTTTTTTTGAGATGGAGTTTCTCTCTTTTTCCCCAGGCCAGAGAGCCATGGCACAATCTCAGCTCACTGCAATCTCCACCTTCCGGGTTCAAGCAATTCTCCTGCCTCAGCCTCCCGAGTAACTGGGATTACAAGTGTGTGCCACCACGCCCAACTCATTTTTTGTATTTTTAGTGGAGATGGGGTTTCACCATGTTGGCCAGGATGGTCTTGATCTCTTGACTTTGTGATCCACCCGCCTCGGCCTCCCAAAGTGCTGGGATTACAGGCATGAGCCACTGCGCGCGGCCTTGTTTTTGTTTTTTTGAGACAGAGTCTCGCTCTGTCACCCAGGCTGGAGTGCAACTTCCACCTCCAGGGCTCATGATCCTCCCACCTCAGCCTCCTGAGGGGCTGGGACTATAGGTGTGCACTACCATGTCCCAGTAATTTTATTTGTGGAGACAGGGCCTCACTATGTCGCCCAGGCTGGTCTCAAACTCCTGGGTTCAAGCAATCCTCTTGCCTTGGCCTCCTAAAGTGCTAGGATTACAAGTATGAGCCACCACAGCCACCAAGAGTGGAATTGGAGTGTTTCTTACATAGATGGTGATGGACGTTAGAGTGGTGGGTCTGAGAATTACCCTGATTTGATCCTTATGCATTGTACACATATATCCAAATATGGGACACAGGGTAATATTTGGTACATGTATACAATGCATAATGATCAAAATAAATATGCCTAATGATCAAAATAAAGTAAAAATAATATAATTTTTTTTTTTTTTTTGAGATGGAGTCTCGCTCTGTCACCCAGGCTGGAGTGCAGTGGCGCAGTATTGGCTCACTGCAAGCTCCGCCTCCCAGGTTCAAGCGATTCTCCTGCCTCAGCCTCCCGTGTAGCTGGGATTACAGGTGCCCGCCACCACGCCCGGCTAATTTTTTTGTATTTTTAGTAGAGACTGGGTTTCACCGTGTTAGCTAAGGTCGATTTCCTGACCTTGTGATCCGCCTGTCTCAGCCTCCCAAAGTGCTGGGATTACAGGCGTGAGCCACCGCGCCCGGCCAAAAATAATATAAATTATTATGTAGCAACTAAAAAAAAGAAGAAAAGATTTCTCAAGCCTCCTCCCAGGAACAGCCGATCTTGTTTATCTCGCTGCAGAAGAGGGGCTTTCCCCAGGAACAGGGTCTTGGGTGCTGGCTGAGCTTGTCTGGGCAGGTCTGAACGACACACCTGAACACAATTCCGGTTTCAGCAAAGCCCTCAAGTCCATGGAGACAAAGTAGAACAGTTCCCAACGGAAATCTGAGGGCTTGATCCCAATCCCAATGGGCTTCAACCCAAGCCAGCCTTTTTCCCTCTCGGTGGCTCTTGCCTCTCTTTCTAAGGAGGCATCAACAAGACCCAGGACACCCACCGGTCGCAGACGGGCTCTCCCCGTGCCTCTGTCTGCAGCAACTCAAGACGCAGGGCTTCCTTGGTGTCCCCTGGCTCCCAGCAACACGGCTCCAAGCAGGAGGCGTTGGGAGGCTTCAGGCCTCCGCTGGCTCCCTCAGGGTCCCTCTGCAGACCTCAGTCCCGCTGCATTCCCCGGCCTGGAGGTCTCACAGGTCACACCTCATGCTCTGTCTCCCCCAGACACACAGGTGTCTGCCCGCAGGGCAGGGCACCGATTTCTGGCCAAGTTTAAATTATTTCCGATTCTAGTTCTGGCATTTAGGGAAGAAAGCTGGCTGCATGAAGACCACACTAACCAAGGTTTTCTCTTCCCTACTGCTTTCGTTTTTTTCTTTTTTTTTCTTTCTTTTGAGACAGAGCCTCGCTCTGTCACCCAGCCTGGAGTGCAGTGGTGCAATCTCGGCTCACTGCAAGCTCTGCCTCTCGGGTTCACACCATTCTCCTGTCTCAGCCTCCTGAGTAGCTGGGACTACAGGTGCCCGCCACCATGCCCGGCTAATTTTTTGTATTTTTTAGTACGGATGGGGTTTCACTGTGTTAGCCAGGATGGTCTCGATCTCCTGACCTCATGATCCACCCGCCTCAGCCTCCCAAAGTGCTGGGATTACAGGCTTGAGCCACCAACCGCGCCGGGCCCTGCTTTCGTTTTTATACTTTCCTCACCTTTAAAAAAAAACTGCCAGGCTGAGCACGGTGGCTCATGCCTGTAATCCCAGCACTTTGGGAGGCCGGCCAAGGCAGGCAAATCACAAGGTCAGGAGTTCGAGATCACCCTGGCCAATATGGCAAGACCCCTGTCTCTACTAAAAATATAAAAATTAGCTCCTAGCTACTCGGGAGGCAGAGGCAGGAGAATCGCTTGAACCAGGAGGCAGAGGTTGTAGTGAACTGAGATCAAGCCACTGCACTCCAGCCTGGGTGACAGAGTGAGACTCCGTCTCAAAAAGAGAAAAAAGAAAACTCCGTCTGACCAAAAACATTCCCATTTGATCAGGGGAGAGAATATCTCAACAGAGCAGACCTCAACTACAAGCCCTGGGCTCGGACACGGGGGCTTTTCCAAACCACAGCAGTCACGCTTCCCGCAAACGCCACGTCTGGTGGAAAACCCCCTTTTTATGTGATCATACAGCATACCTGGAATTTGTTTCCTTTCTTCCTTTCTTTCTTTTCCTCTTTCTCTTTTTTTCCCCTTTCTTTCTCTTTCTGGTTTTCCTTTCTCTTTCTCTCTTTCTTTTCTTTCTTTTGCGACAGAGTCTTGCTCTGTCACCCAGGCTGGAGTGCAATGGCACTATCTCGGCTCACTGCAACCTCCTCCTCCTGGGTTCAAGCGATCCTCCTGCCTCAGTCTCTCAAGTAGCTGGGATTACAGGCATGTGCCACCATGCCCAGCTAATTTTTTTGTAATTTTAATAAGGATGGGGTTTCGCCATATTGGCCAGGCTGGTCTCGAACTCCTGACCTCAAGTCATCCGCCCACCTTGACCTCCCAAAGTACTGGGATTACAGGTGTGAGCCACCACACCTGACCTTCCCAGCACTTTGGGAGGCCGAGGCAGGTGGATCACCTGAGGTCAGGAGTTCGAGACCAGCCTGGCCAACATAGTGAAACCCCGTCCCTACTAAAAATACAAAACTTAGCCGGACGTGATGGTGCATGCTTGTAATCCCAGCTACTTGGGAGGCTGAGGCAGGAGAATCGTTTGAACCCAGGAGGAAGAGGTTGCAGGGAGCTAAGATTGCACCACTGCACTCTAGCCTGGGTGACAGAGCGAAGACTCCATCTCAAAAAAAATTAAAAATAAATAAATAAATAAAAATAAGCCGCCAAACAAAGTGGGTTAGTTAAAGGTCCAGGGAGATGTTCAACGCACAGAGTGAGGGAAAGGCACTGGGAGGGGATCTGTTCGGCCCCCGTACCTCTGGGCAGGCAGAACACAGACCGTGTCCCCGTATTTGAGCCTCACGGTCCCTAGCCTCAGCTGTTTTATTAATTTTTTTAATCCACAATTTTAAACTACTGTTGCATTTATGAGAACAATGGGAGAGCTTATTGAGGTTGTATTTTTATTAAAATTTATATTAACTTTTGCTATCAGTGCAGTTGTAGATTAATTAATTTCTACTACTCTTCTAAAGCAAAAAAGTATTAGAGCCGATCCCAAATTACCTCAAATGTGAAACAAGTCAAGCCAGAAAAAGAGCAAGCGTGATCTCCATGCACACATTTACACCTGGAAGAAGTTTGCGACTGAAGCACTGGGGTCAGCCAGGTGGCGCCCTGGAAGAAGAAATTTCCCTTCATCTAGGAAGGATTCGGGCAAAGTTCTGCTCGAAGAAAGGTGCTCTTAATTCTGATCAATAAACACATACCGATTTACTCTTTCAGTTTAGTTTTGGGGAATGTCCTTCTAAGAGTTTAAATTGAGGTTTGAGTCACGTGATATAAAATTCACTATTTTAAAGAGAGCAGCAGTCAGGCATGGTGGCTCATTGGGAGGCCGAGGCGGGCGGATCATTTGAGACCAGGATTTCGAGACCAGCCTGGCCCACACTGTGAAACCCCATATCTACTAAAAATACAAAATTAGCCAGGTGTCGTGGTGCATGCCTGTAGTCCTAGCTATTCGGGAGGCTGAGGCAGGAGAATCGCTTGAACCCAGGAGGTGGAGGTTGCAGTGAGCTGAGATGGCGCCACTGCACTCCAGCCTGAGAGACAGAGTGAAATTCCTTCTCAAAAACTAAAAAAATAAAATAAAATATCAAACAGGCCAGGCTCGGGGGCTTCCACTGTCATCCCAGCAAGAGGGATGTGAGGCTGAGGCGGGTGGATCACTTGAGGCTAGGAGTTTGAGACCAGGCTGGGCAACAGAGCAAGACCCCATCTCTACAAAAAATACAGAAGTTAGCCAGGTACTGGGGTGGGTGCCTGTAATCTCAGGTACTTGGGAGGCTGAGGCAGGAGAATCACTTGAGCCCAGAAGGCAGAGGCTGCAGTGAGCCGCCCCTGCCTGGGTGACATAGTGGTGCACGCCTGCAGTCCCAGCTACTTAGGAGGCTGAGGCAGGAGATCACTTGAGCCCAGGAGGTCAAGGTTGAAGCGTGTTGTGATTACATCACTGTGCTCCAGGCTGGGTGACAGAGTAACACCCTGTCGCAAAAAAAGAATAACAAACGGACCTGAAGCAACTCTCGCTGCCTTCATCCCCCTGGTCTGGACATTTCTGGCTGAGAGGGATCACCGCCATTCCGGAGCCTCCTGCGTGGGGCCGCCAGGCTGGGCCATGTTGGCTGCCCATGTGGCTGGCTTGGTTTTCATGCCTGGCCCCCACCAGTCCTCATCTGCGCCCAGCAGCCGGCTCTTCCTCTAATGACGACACTGGTGGGTTTGCCTATCGAAACTCCTGCTGTGTGCCCCTGGGAGCTCTCCAGTGTTTGTGTCCAGCGACCGTGTGGACCAAGCATGACGTGGACAGTCAGTGACATGGCCCAACCCCATGTGCTCATGAGAACGGAGTTCTCTTCCCGCGGCTTCTCCCAGATGAATCCCAGCAGAGATACCGTGGCATGAAGAACCCACACGGGCACCAGGGTCTGCTGCTGCAATCACCAAGCAGAGGTTGGGCAGCCACTCCTTTGCACTGTCAGGCAGGAAGGGGTGCCACAGGTCTGGGCGGTGCAGAGAGGAGAAATGCAGGCAGCGGAAAGAAAGCCGGCCCAGCTTGGCCTCCAGCCCTGGTCCCTCTGAGCAAAGCAGCGACAGTGTGGGTGTGGAAAGTGCGGCCGTCGGGTCAACAGTGGTCCCCGTGCAGAGGGCACATCTGGCGCCCAGGTGTTCCAGCTCCGCCTGGCAGCCGGCCAGCAGGCGGGATCCCGCTCCCCTTCCTCTGACCTCGCTGTGCTCCGTGTTACCCGAGGAACAATTGGGAGTCGTTGCCTGAGTTGGATGAGGCCAAACGGCAAAACAGCTTCTGTCTCAGAGCCCGGGCTTGGCTTTTCACCCCGTACCCTGGCTCGATCCGGCCTTCTGTGCTCTGGCTGGAGAAGGAGGGGCAGGAGGTGCTGGGCTGACGTCTCCTGCCTAATTAGAGCAGCTGGGGTAAGAGGCAACCACGGATGGGGGAAGATTTTCCAGGGAATGTTGTGAAAAGAGGCTTCCTCTCGGCTTTGGGAATACCCCCCAGACTAGGAAACTCCCCTCTAGGGACCTGCAGCCTTGAACGTGGCTGGAGGGGGCCTGGGGCCAGCAATGCAGCCCAAGACAGTCCCCCCACCGTGGCTAACCTGCCTCTTTAACCCTCAACAGAGAGTGAGCACTGCTTCCTACCATTTACACAGACGGTGAGAGTTTAGAAAGGGCTTTACATCCTGACTTTGTCTTTTTTCTCTTTTCAGAGACAACTGTCCAGGAGAGGCTCCACTGCAAGATAACTAATTGCAGAGAACAGACCTGGGTCTGCTGGAGGGTCCGCGGCTCCTCAGAGCGGGAGGTGAGCCGGAGCTCGTGGCCGCCAGAAAGCCCAGGGCAATGATTTGTCTGTCAAAGCTTGAAAGCATAAATGCAGTTATCAAAATAAGCACCGGCTCCTATGCAAGGGACCAAAAATAAATTAGGGTGGGCTTAAAAGAAACAGGCCGGCTGCCAACTGAAACACCGGCGTCTCGGAGAGGAGTCTATAAAGCTGATCCTGTTTATTTGGATGGCGTTCTCAAGGAAAACCTTTTTTGAGTGGAATTCTGGGTGTTTCTTCCTGCAATTTCTTTTTTTGTTGTTCACTTTTCTTTTTTTTTTTTTTTTTGAGACAAGGTCTGTTGCCCAGGGTGGAGTGCAGTGGCACAGTCTCGGCTCACTACACCCTCCGTCTCCCAGGCTCAAGTGATACTCCTGCCTCAGCCTCCCAAGCAGCTGGGATTACAGGTGCCCACCACCACGCCGTTAATTTGTTCGGTATTTTTGTTTATATTACTTTTATTTATTCATTTATTTAATTAATTTATTTATTTTTTTGAGATGGAGCCTCCCTCTGTCACCCAGGCTGGAGTGCAGTGGTGCTATCTCGGCTTACTGCAACCTCCGCCTCCCAGGTCCAAGCGATTCTCCTGCCTCAGCCTCCCAAACAGCTGGGATTACAGGCATATACCACCACACCAGGCTAATTTTTCATATTTTTAGTAGAGACAGGATTTCACCATGCTGGCCAGGCTGGTCTTGAACCCCTGACCTCAAGTGATCTGCCCACCTCGGCCTCCCAAAGTGCTGGGATGACAGGCGTGAGCCACTGCACTCAGCCTGAAATTTCTTAAAATGAAATTAAATCGACAAATGGTTATTGTGGTTGTATGATGAGTAAGGTATTGTTTTGGGTGCTGTAATTTGGGAGCAGGAAAGGAAGAGAGAGAACAAGGACGAAAAGGAGGGTTAGAGGATTTCTGTGTCTAAACCCGGGTGGGGACAGGCAGAAGAGAGAGGAGGGTGAGGTGAACTCAGGGCCAGTAACAGGGCAGCCCAGGAAAGCTAAGAGGCTGCAGGCCGCTGAGGCTGCCTACGTCCCTCTCACAGGTGCTCGGGGAGGACACAGAAATGGGGTAGAGGCCAGAGGCAGAGGGAGGGGCTGAGAATTTTATGAAACTGATGAAAGATAGATGTTTCTGGACTCAGAAAACATAGGTCCCAAGCAGGATGCATGAGGAGAAATCCAAACCAAAACAAGCCTCGGTGGAAAAACCACAGGCCATTGAAGACAGGGAGATGGTTCACAGACCGCCAGGGAGAAGACACTGGTCACCCACAGATGGGTGACAAGAGTGGCAGCAACAGGCAGAGACATGACAGAACGAGGCCTCTGAACGCTGAGAGAAAGCTGAGGCCAGTGTAGGAGTCCACACACCCAGCTGAGCCATTTCAAAAACATTTTGTAATAGAGTCTTGGTCTCGCCGTGCCGCCCAGGCTGGTGTGCTGGTGACACCACGATTCACTGCAGCCTCCAACTCCAGCCTGCCTCAGCCTCCCGAGCAACTGGGACTACAGGCACGAGCCACCATGCCAGCCTCCAGCTAAGCTGTCTAAAGGTGAAATAAGGACGTTCCTTTTTTTTTTTTTTCGTTTTGAGGCGGAGTCACACTCTTGTCATCCAGGCTGGAGTACAGTGGTGCAATCTCAGCTCACTGCAACCTCCACCTCCTGAGTTCAAGCAATGCTCCCGTCTCAGCCTCCCCAATAGCTGGGATTACACGCACACACCACCACCCCTGGTTAATTTTGTGTTTTTAGTAGAGTCGGGGTTTCGCCATGTTGGCCAGGCTGATCTCAAACTCATGACCTCATGATCCACCCACCTCGGCCTCCCAAAGTGCTGGGATTACAGGCATAAGCCACCCTATCCAGCCCAAGACATACATTTTCAAACAAGAACATTTACTTCAACAGGCCTTTGCTGAAAGAACTACTGGGCCAGGTGCAGTGGCTCATGCCTGTAATCTCAGCACTCTGGGAGGCTGAGGTAGGTGCATGGCTTGAGTCCAGGAGTTCAAGACCAGCCTGGGCAACATGGTGAAACCCCATCTCTGTGGAAAAAAAAAAAAAAATATATATATATATATATATATATATATGTGTGTGTGTGTGTGTGTGTGTGTGTATAGAGAGAGAGAGAGAGACGGCGCTGGGTATGGTCCACCTGTGGTTCCAGCTACTCAGAAGGCTGAGGTGGGAGGATTCCTTGTGCCCAGGAGGTGAAGGCTGCAGTGAGCCAAGATTATACTTCTACACTCTAGCCTGGGCAACAGAGTGACATCGTATCTTAAATAAAATAATTTAAAAACATGAAGAACTACTAAGGAAATAAGGAAATTTCAGAAGAGGGAAGTGAGATGCATGAATGGTGACATCAAAAAAAAAAAAAAAGTGGCCAGGTGCAGTGGCTCATACCCGTAATCCCAGAACTTTAGGGGGCCAAGAGGGGAGGATCGCTTGAGCTCAGGAGTTTGAAACCAGCCTGCGCAACATGGCAAGCCCCATCTCGAAAAAAGAAAAATTGGCCAGGTGCGGTGGCTCACGCATCTCATCCCAGCACTTTGGGAGGACTAGGTGGGCGGATCATGAGGTCAAGAGATTGAGACCATCCTGGCCAACACGGTGAAACCCTGTCTCTACTAAAAATACAAAAATTAGCTGGGTGTGGTGGTGCACACCTGTAGTCCCAGCTACTCAGGAGGCTGAGGCAGGAGAATCACTTGAACCCGGGAGGCAGAGATTGCAGTGAGCCGAGATCACGCCACTGCACTCCATCCTGGGCCACAGAGCGTGACTCTGTCTCAAAAACAAACAAACACGAATAAAGAAAAATTACCTTGGCAAGGTAGTGCATGCCTGTGGTCCCAGCTACTCAGGAGGCTGAGATGGGAGGATCACTTGAGCCCAGGACAGTGAGCTGGTTGCACCCCTGTATTCCAGCCTGGGCAACAGAGTAAGTCCTGTCTAAAAAAAACAAAAACAAAAACAAAAGTGAAAACAAGATGGAAACAAAATGCCGGTTAACAATAACATGTAACACAGAGGATGGTTGTTACAATTGAAGAAATCTAAGGTCCTTGTTTGGTTCAGGAGGAGGGTAAGATTCTGGTTCATCGTAGATTTTAATTGAAGTATGCCCGTTAAAAAATTAAGAGTAGATGAAACCCCTTCTCTACTAAAAATACAAAAAAAAATTAGCTGGGCGTGGTGGTGGGCGCCTGTAATCCCAGCTACATGGGAGGCTGAGGCAGGAGAATCACTTGAGCCCAGGAGGCAGAGGTTGCAGTGAGCCAAGATCGCGCCACTGCACTCCAGGTGGGCAATAAGACTGAAACTCTATCTCGGAAAAAAAAAAAAAAAAAATTCAGAGTAGGCTGGGCACAGTGGCTTGCCCCTGTAATCCCAGTACTTTAGGAGGCTGAGGTGGGTGGATCATTTGAGGTCAGGAGTTTGAGACCAGCCTGCCCAACATGGTGAAACCCCATCTCTACTAAAAATATAAAAATTAGCCAGGCGTGGTGGTGGGTGCCTATAATCCCAGCTACTTGGAAGGCTGAGGCAGGAGAATCGCTTGAACTCAGGAAGCAGAGGTTGCAATGAGCCGAGATCACGCCACTGCACTCCAGCCTGGGTGACAGAGCAAGTCTCCGTCTCAAAAAAAAAAAAAATTTGGGAGTACAGGAGTCCGCCCTTATCCAGAGGGGATACGTTCCAAGACCCCAGTAGACGCCTGAAACCAGACAGTCCCGAACCTACTTGTACTAGATATTTTCCTATGCACACATACACATCTATGATAAAGCTTAATTTATAAATTAGGCACAGGAAGAGATTAACAACAACTAATAATAAAACAGAGCAATTATAACGATAGGCTGTAATACAAGTTATGTGAATGTCATCTTTCTC
>NC_044979.1:148531630-148790601 GCF_008728515.1 Papio anubis
TTCCTCGCTGTGAGGCCCCAGGCACATTCTTTAACTCTTCTGAGCCTGCTCGCCTCGTCTCTAAAGTGGGGGTCACAATGTCCATCCCGTGGGGTGGGAGGTGAGTGTGAAGCGAGATTGCACAGGTGGATCTGGTGGCATGGGGTCTGGTGCAGAGGGCGTTCACGGCTGTGGAGCTGCTGTCACGTATGATGTCTCTGTCACACCCAACAGTGACGGGAACCGGGCCCTCCACACCCTGACACGTGCCGCCCGGAGCTTCTGCCGTGTGTGCCATGTCCTTTGGGTCCCTGTGGGCCTGCAGTCATCCTGCAATGCTGCCTCCTCCTCCCCTTCAAGGCCCTGAGTACAGTGGCTAGAAATGAGGCCTCCCCTCCTATCCTCCTATTCCCCAAGCCAAGCGTCTCCCCACCTGTGGCTGGCTCCTGAGAACTCCCTGACGAGGGACGAGGTGCCTCTCAGAAGCCCCCAGTTTTGGAAAAGTGACAGACGTCCCCATGGACGCAGCCTGCCTTGTGGCCCTCCCTCGATCTGCCGGGCAATTGCTGTGTGCATCACACTCCAAAACCTGGTGGCATGAAACAGCCGCCTCGTGTTCTCTACGGATGCTGCAGAGCAGACCTCAGACGGGGCCAGTGAGTGGGGCTTGTGTGCTCCTGATGCTTGGGGTCTGGGCTCAGCGGGCTCCCTGGGGGTGGGGGTGGGTGGGGGGCTCAGCGGGCTTCCGGGGGGTGGGTGGGGGGCTCAGTGGGCTCCCTGGGAGTTGGGGGTGGGGGATGACGGCACCTACACCCTGTGCGTCTTAGGCTTCCTCTCAGCGTGGTGGCCCCAGCAGAACCAGACTTCCTTCAAGGCGGCTGAGGACTCCAAAAGCCGGTTGGTTCCAGCCACCCAGGTGTAAGGTGCGTGGCCTTTTACGACCGAGTCTCAGAGGCCACAGAGCGTCGCTTCCAGCAGGTTCTGTGGTTGATGAAGTGCCAGCCCGCCTGGATCCAGGGGGACACAGACCCCCACCTGCTGATGTGAGAGATCAAGGGACTGGTGGTCCTGTTTTAAAACCACCACACCCTCCTGGGTGCAGGAACTCTTTTGACCCAGGTGGGCTTTGGCCGGGGGTCAGCGGGCATCAAGCTAGTTGTGCTGTGCACAGCACCTGCTTTGCTCTCTAGTCCCAGGGACAGGCTCCAGTGTTCATGACATGGACACAGGCCAGCTAGTCCCTCTGAACCAGAGGGTATGTCTTGCCACACTGTGTGCCAGGCACACAGTGGGCACTCAGAAGTTTGATGAATGAATGTACAACCAACTCTAAACCCAGACAGGACTCTTACAGAGGCAGCTGGGTCAGAAGGAATGGAACCGCTGCCTCGAGGAGCCCCAGAGACCTTGGGTGGGGTGGGGAAGCTGAGCCTGGGAGACAGCGGGTCTGGCTGGGGTGCCAGACCTGAGGCGGGAGCCCCCCCCGGGCCTCTCACACTTCTCCCCTCCAAGCTACCCAAGTCAGAAGGAGTCTTGTCATTTTGTTTTTGGGCTGATTATCGTTGCTCTCTCAATACACTCAAGCAAACTACGCGCTTCAGAAGGACAAGGTCCTGGTCGTACACTGGTGCTCCTAGGAACCCACATTTATGTTTTTCTGTAGGCTGAAGAAATCACAACAGGAAGCTGTCACGAAGGTAGACAACCCTGGCATCAACTCTCTGCATTGAAGGAGGGCAGAGACGCTGTCCCCCAACCCCGAGGTGGTGAGGGGGTGAGGCTTGGCCAGAGATGGGGTGGGGGTGAGAGGCCCCTCTGGAGGGGTGAGGCTTGGCCAGGGACGGGGTGGGGGTGGCCTCTGGGTGCCCCCGGCCCAAGGACTGACCATGCCCAGGACCAAGCTCTGGGTACTCTGGGACTGGGGACTGGGGCCCGGGTACCTGAGATGGGGTGGGGGAGACTGGCCCAAGGGCCCATAAGGAGCGGGGGGAGGCAGGCTGGTTCCACGGACCCCCGCCTTCCCACTCCCACTCTGGGATCCTCTTGTACCTGGCTCGGGGTTGGGATTCAGCCTGGGCTTGCCCCGCCAGCCTTGCCTGTCACTGGGCCATAAACCCCTCCTGTTTATGGGCCGGGCCGCCCCAGTGGAACCTGGCCAGGTTCCTCCTAAGAGGGCAGGCTCACTGCCTCTGGGAGTCCCCTCCACACCACACTGGGCGGCTGCTGGAGGCCCGATGAGGTGGCTGGAGGTGTGGGAGGCCCTGTGAGCAGTGGGTGGTCCCCCTGGGGGGATGGCGGCTGCAATTCTCAGGCCCCAGGCTCTTCCTGGGCCTTAGGAGGCCAAGGGCATCCAGGCAGCCCTGCACACCCCTTCACCACCCACCCCACCCCTGGTGCAGGGGAGGCCTGTGCAGGAGGCCCCACACCTGTCCACCTCCACCTCTAGGCTGAGAACCCAGGACAGCAGGGGCGGGGGCCCCAGCGTAGGGGGACTGGGTCTGTCCCCACTAAACGTGTGACGTGCACACGGAGTGTTGGTTTAATGCCACAGATGCTCCCCAGTGCCTCCTGTGTCAGTGTTGGGGACTCAGGGGCCCTCAGAGAGTCCCTGTTCCAGCAGGCAGGTGGGGACTGCAGATCCCTTGGAGAGTGTGGGCAGGTAGAGGAGGGTCGCCCTGAGCCCCAGGAACCCACTCACCGGCCTCAGGAGGCAGCTGCACACCCGGCCCCCACCCAGCCCCCTCCCAGTTCTACTGGCCCCTGGGTCAGGCTGCAGGGCTGGTCAGGAGTCTGGCACCACACCGGCCCCCAGAGGTGGTGCCTCTGCCGGCAATGAGTGGGTGGCACAGGGTCTCCTCATCAAGTCTCCACTGGCGCAGCCTAGACACTGTCCCCAAACGGGAGCCCCCCGCCAGCTGGGAGGGGCCTTCCAAGTCCAGGAGGCAGACAGGATGCCCTGTGCAGGCGACAGAGAGGGCAGCTGCTCTGAGCTCAGGGCCTGGGGAGGCGACTGTGTGGCAGGCGGGGTCTGTGTGGCAGGTGGGGTCCCGTGTGAGGAATGCCCAGAGCCCTGCTGACTCCACTGGGCTCCGGGCATCCCTGGTCTGACCTCCAGGTCGGCTCCTGGGACCCCACCGGTCTGAGGGATGGGGAAGGAAGGGGTAGGACGGGCAACCGTGCCGGGGAGGGGACCCCAGCCCTGGACTCTGGCTGGCTCTAAACATCTTGGGACCCACCGGTCCAGTCTGGCTGCAGAGAGGCTTGGAGGAGCCACCAGAGTGAAGGGGGGTCGCCAGCATCTTTAGAAACCGCAGGATGCTGATGCCCCCGGAGCCCCCGTTGGCTCGCTCGGGGAGTGAGGGCCCTGGGGGATGTGTGAGCTGTGTCTGTCTCAGCAAGTCTGGCTTCCCTGGGGCCTGGGAGAGGACACTGAGGACTTGCTGTCCCCACGTGGGGGTTGCAAGGTGAACCTCTCAGGAGCTCCTCCCTCCTGTCTAGGGGGTCTCCCCTCTCTCCTCCCACCTTGCTGGGGTGACGGGGAGGCCCGGGGGGCCCCAAGATTCTCTGAGGCCTGGGGGCTGGTCTGGCCGGCAGGGTCAGGAAGTGAAGGACTGGCATGGGGGAGGGAGGGGAGGACTGGAAAGTGCATTCCAGGAGGGTGACACAGCCTGCGGCCTTGGGGCGGGGCGGGACCAGGCTGGGCTGCCCTTCTCGGGAAGGTCCCTGGGATCCAGCTCCCCAGGGAGGCAGATAAGACGGGTGGGGCCTGGCTGCATGGGAAGAGGAAATTCCAGGCCTGGGACAGCTGCTGCTGTCCTTCAAGGCTGGATTGAAATGCCGCCTCCTCCCGGAAGCCTTCTCAGATTCCTCTGCAGCCCCTGGACAAAGGGCGCCTCCTCCAGGGACCCTGGCTTCCCTGGGCTCTGGTCTGGTCAGCCCCGTGCTGGGCCCTCCATGGCCCTGATCCACTGCAGCTCAGTGGACCCCTGCTGTGTGCCCTGGAACCTAAGCAGGGCCTGGCCGGGCCATCCACACCCACAAAGCTGGGGTAGGTGTGTTCCCTGCACCCAAGCCCCACGGCCAGGCATGGAGGGAGGGGGTGTATGAGTGAGGGCCACGGCCTGGTAGGGGGAGTCGGTGGTATCCTGCACTGGGTTTCCTGGTGCTTCCTGTGCCCAGCGCTGTTTCGAGCCCTCTGCATGGATGAACTCAGTCTCTGTTCCTGGTTCCCCTGGAGTGTAGGTAAATCAGCCCCGTTTTACAGCCGAGGACACTGAGGGCAGTTGTGGTAAGGCCAGGTCCCTGGCAGTGCCTCTCCCACCTGGGGCAACCTGGGAGCTGGGTGTCTTTTTTTGGAGGGAAACCCCTCAGGAGAGTGAAAGCCAGGCTCGCTGTCCCTGGGGGCTTCCACCGCTATGAAGGGGTGTATCCCCGGCCCCTGAACAAGACCCCCCTCCACCACACCCAGGCCCCCTCGGTCGCCGCTTCCCCGGCTCGGCAAGGCTCCACGGAGCCCACTTCGGGGAAGTGAATATGGATGAGTTTAGGCCCCCGAAAGTCTCCCGAGCAGAGGCTGGTGGTGCCCAGTGGTGATAACCACCCCCGCCCCCCATGTACCAGGCACTGGCATTGGCTCATTTCATCCTCACCACAGCCCGAAGTCAAGGGGGGCTGCCAGCCTCCAGGTGGGCCCCGAGGTCCCACCTCCCGATGCCTGTGCCCTCTGGAGCCCCTCCTGCATTGACAGGGTCCGTGCTGGAGTGGGGCCCCTCAGAGTGGTCAGACAAGACACGGGGGCTTTGGCCTTTGCTGTTTGGGTCTCTTGCTCCCCGGGAAGCCAACCGCTGTGCTACGAGGACACTCACAACAGTAGCTGCGGGGCGAGAGACCCACGCCTCCTAACAACCACGGCCTGGCCCACGGGATCCTGGGGAAGCTGTTTCTGAGTTCCTGACCTACGACATCGTGAAGTCATGAATTTGTTTTGTTTTTGTTTTTTGAGGCAGGGTCTGGCTCTGTTGCCCAGGCTGGAGCACAATGGTGCAGTCACGGCTCACTGCAAGCTCCACCTCCCGGGCCCAAGCCATCTTCCCACCTCATCCTCCCAAGTAGCTGAGACTCTAGGCACGCACCACCACGCCTGGCTAACTTGGTAATTTTTTGTAGAAATGAGGTCTCTCTATGTTGCTCAAGCTGGACTCAACCTCCTAGGCGCAAGTGATCTCCCACCTCGGCCTCCCAAAGCGCTGGGATCACAGGCGTGGGCCATGGTGCCCTCCATGAGTCTTCACTGTTGGGTTGAGACTCTGCATTTGGAGGTAGTTGTAGTTTATCAGGCAGCAACAGGGAACCACGGCAGTGAATGTTATATCATTTCTGGGATACTAAGGGTAAGTGTGGTTGTCATCCAGGAACTCATCCAGGAACAGGCTAAAAGGAGATTCTGGACCCCGGGCCATCAGGCCTGAGTGACCCTCATCTGTGGGACCTCACGGCCTCTCTGGAATTCCAGGATCTCTGTCGGACACTCTGGGTGACACCCCGCAGTTCCTGGAGGCCTCTCCAGCCTGGTTTCACACAGGGCCTCGCTGACGGGCCAGAAGACCGCGATGGCTTTGAAAAGCGAGAGCGGGCAGCGCTGCCTCCTGAGGGTTCTCTAGGGACCGGGCCGGGCCGGCTTGGGCCTAGGCCAGACCTAGCCCCTGAGGTTTGCTAATGGAAAGTGGGTCTGGGCTCTGCCCCCATCAGCTCCTCCAACAAGAGCCCGGGTTGGGGAGGACAGAATTATTTATAACCTGTGGACTGCCAGGGAAGGGCTCTGTAACTCAGGGAGGGCCCCAGACTTGGCAAGGGCGGTGCCTTCAGGAGCCAAGCCCCTCACCTCTCCTGCCAGGGGCTCCTTTTAGCGTCTTAAGGTGGATCTCCCCATTCCCTGGGCTTTTTGGGTAGCCAGGGAGCAGAGCTGTGACCTGACTGGCTTAGGGTTTTGCTTTTTTTTTTTTTTTGGAGATGGAGTCTCCCTTTTGTCGCCCAGGTTGGAGTGCAGGGGCGTGATCTCGGCTCACTGAAACCTCTGCCTCCCGGGTTCAAGCGATTCTCCCGCCTCAGCCTCCTGAGTAGCTGGGATTACAGGCGTGAGCCACCACGCCCGGCTAATTTTGTATTTTTAGTAGAGACGGGGTTTCTCCGTGTTGGTCAGGCTGGTCTTGAACTCCCAACCTCAGGTGATTCGCCTGCCTCAGCCTCCCAAAGCGCTGGGATTACAGGTGTGAGCCACCGTGCCCTGCCGACTGGCTTAGGTTTTAAAATTAAGGCTCACTCTAGGACCGTAGGGAGCCAGGGAGAAAGCTGAAGGGAGGCCACAGACAGGTATCCTGGGAGAAGAGGTGGGACCAGGTGGAGGTTCTACCTGGTTAGGTTTGGGAGAGGCTCAGAGGTTGAGTCAACAAGGGCTCCCCAGACCAGAGGTACCAGGTGAGGGGGAAGGTGCAGCCTGGCTGCCCCTTGCTGGCCTGGGCAGCTGGGAGGTGGTGTCATCGTTGTCTGGGGGACAAAGCTGGGGCTGTGGGTTTGGTACTCTGTTTGGGCCATCTTGATATCAGCTTGTCTATAGACACCCATGCAGAGGGGTTGAGCAGAGCTGGACCCGAGTCCAGGTGTCAGGACGGAGGGAGCATTGCCCCCATGAAAAGATGGCTGAGTGAGCTCTGGGCTCTCCTGGGTGAAGAGGAGCCGGGCCAGGTACCGTGGCTCACACCTGGAATCTCAGCACTGTGGGAGGCCTAGGCGGGAGGATCACTTGAGCCCAGGAATTCAAGACCAGCTGGGCAACACCGTGAGACCCTAACTTTACAGAACATACCAAAATTAGCCGGGTGTGGTGGCTTGCACCTGTAATCCCTGCTACTTGGGGGGCTGAGGTGGGAGCATCACCTGAGCCTGGGAGGTGGTAGTCGCCGTGAGCTGTGGTTCAACCGCTAGTTCTGCAGCCTGGGGAACAGAGCAAGACCCTGTCTCACAAGATAAAAATAAAACAATAAAGAAAAGAGGAGGAGCCCAGGAAGGCGATGGGAAGGAGTGGCTGGGGTTGACTCCAGAACACAGGGCTGGGGGTCCTGGAACAGGAGAAGAAGGCACGTCGGGGGGCAGGTGTGCGACAATGCGGCAATGTCACGTCAGATAAGGAGAGAGAACTGAGCAGAGGGGTCAGCGCCGGTGAGGCCGTGGCACGCCTCACAACGGGAGATCCGTGGGTTGGACGGCAGTTCAGGCATGGGCATCTCAGCCCCTGGCCAAGTACTGCGTTCTAAGAAAGCTTCATTGATCTTACCAGTAGGCGGACGGGGTGGTTCTCACTCTTTCTTGCTGATGTGAATCAGGGCTCTCCAGCGGCTCCTGGCAGCCATCTTGTCACCATGAGGGAACCCAAGAGGAGTGCAGAGATGCAGAGCTGGACCCTTGATCGGACCCCTCCTGAATCCCGCCTCTGGGCTTCCCAGTAAGATCCCTGACTGTTTGGGTTGAGTTTCTATTTCCTGGAGCTGAACGCATGGGCTGAAAGAGACAGTCTGTCCGACAGGCAGGTTAAATCCCTGGTTCATGTGTTTGTCACCCAACCTCACCTTCTAGACAGCCAGTCCCATTAGGGCGGGACTGTGTTCCTGCTGTATCTCCTGACTAGAACGGGGTGCACACGGAGTACACAGTACGTGCAAAATAAATACTGTTGCATGCAGCCGGGTGCAGTGGCTCACTCCTGTAATCCCAGCACTTTGGGAGGCTGAGACAGGAGGATCACTTGAGGCCAGAAATTGGAGATCAGCCTGGGCAACTTAGCAAGATCCTGTTGCTACAAAAACTTAAAAAGAAAATACTGTTGAATGAAAGTGTCTTAAGTCACACTATCAAAACAAGTGGGGGTGGGGGAGAGAGAGACAGAGAGACAAAGAGAGAGAGAGAGAAATGGAGAGATGGAGAGAGACAGAGATAAACAGAACAGGGAGAGAGAGACAGAGACAGACATGGGGTGAGATGGAGAGAGAGGGAGACAGAAACAGAGATACAGAGATAGCGAGATGAGGGGGGAGACAGAGAGACAGGCCCTCTCTGATAATCCCACCCAGAAGTTTACAATCAGCAGATCTAGGGATCATTTCGGACCCCAGAGTTTGCTGTGTGGATTATTTCGGATTTCGAGGGTGGGGGGTGCACTGTGATCCTGGCTGCAGCTGAGGGCTTGGAAGGTCTGACTTGTGCTAGGTGGGGTCACCGGGCACCTGCGGTGCAGGGGGCTGGCTGCTGTCCAGCCCAACAGATGAGGCTGTGAAGAGCAGGGTGCTGACCTGGCTCCTGCCCCACCAGGGTGGGGCGGAATCACTCCTGTTCACTGGGCACCTGCTGTGTGCCAGGCAGTGGGTCTGTGCAGTCCTCATCACATGCAGCCCTCTCCCCCAGGCCAGGGCGAGTGCCGGCTGCCCTGGGCTATGCACCAGGCCTGTGCTCCGCCTGTCGTGGTGTTCCCGTAAACAGCCCTCACGAGCAGCCACGTGGGCTGCATTGCGTCTTATCACCTTTAGGCCACGGGGGCTCAGAGAGTAAAGTAACCCATCTGAGGTGCACAGCGGCCAGCGGCAGTGCTGCCGCCTCCCTCCCTCCGCCCATGTCAGGTGCCCAGCGGGACTGGACGTCACGGGCAGTGGGGGAAGCCTAGTTTCTGCCATTTCCACGCAGGGGCAGGGGGATACTCGCCTGTGCTATCCCACCAGAGGGGAGCCTCCGCCACAGCCCAGAGGTGCACCTCGGGTCACAGCGAGGCGAGGATAAGATTATCTGATGTCCTTTGCTCTCTCCTGTCCAGAAAAACAGCCCCAGGCCAAAATGGCTTCTCCAGTGGTCCAGACAGGGAGGGACCTCAGAGCTCACCCACCGCTCACCACTCGCTCAAAGGCCAGGGGACGAGACCTCAAGGAGGAAGAGTGTGCCGAGGTCACTCAGAGTGGAGGTTGGAGCCCCGGGTCTCTCCCACCCCACTTCTCAGTGCTCCAGTTACGTGCTCGCCAGCTAAGTCTGGGGTCACCGTTGCCAGGGGTCACAGGTCGCCCAGCCGGGACAGTGCGGGAGCTGCAGCTGGGTGAGGACAGAGAAGTCCCCTCGGGCAGGCCTGGGAAGGGAGGGGCGTGGTGTTCTCTTCTGCCTGCTGGAGGCCATTTCTCACTGGTGACCCTAGGAGCCCTGGGTGCTGTGTCCAGACCCGGCCAATCAGACCATTGTCCCCCACCATGGTCACTGACCTGGGGCAGCACAAGCCCAGACTTAGCCAGCGAGATGCAGTCTTGCAGCTCTGAGTCTGGGGCAGCGAGGGTGTCAGTCTTCCATCCAGCTGCCGTGAAAGGGAGATGAGCGCAGGACATAGCACCAAAGACATGGGCCGAGAGCCCTGATCCAGCCATGCCTGAAGCTGCTCACTCCAAGAGTCTGGGGCAGCGAGGGTGTTAGTCTGCCATCATGCTGCTGTGAAAGGGAGATGAGGGCAGGAGACAGCTCTGAAGACATGGGCTGAGAGCCCTGATCCAGCCATGCCTGAAGCTGCTCACTCCTGAGCCTGACAGGTACGTGGACCAATGCATCCTCCTGCTTCCTTGGGCCAGAATGCTTTGGGTTCTTGTCATTACAGCCAAGAGTCGTGATGTCTAAGGATAGACCCACGCGGGGTGGGCTGTGACTTTCTCTCTTCCTGTCTGGAAACTCACAGATGGGAGATGACGGGCAGCCGGGTCCTCCTGCACGAGGCTAAGCAGTCAGGCCATTGGCCCCCAAGGCAGCACGTCAGCAGCAAGGACTCAGGAGATCCCCCGTCTGGCCTCTCCCCCTGAGCTCCCAGGCCAGGGCTGCCACGGGCACAGACGTCGACGGGGCTCCTCACCTGCTCGCCGGAGCTCGATCTTATACCTGCAGGGCCGACTGGGGAGTCCTGTCTGACTTAGAACACCTGCGCACGTCGGGTCCTGTTTGGGAGTCAGAGAGATGGTGTCTCCGTGTCCCACTGGTTGGCACCATGCTGGATGTACGCAGTCCCGTCTGCTGCAGAAACGTGAATGTGGTCCTGGCGGGCACTGGGGCCAGAGAACCAGCTCCCACCTGCTTCTTGCTTGGGCTGAGGGGGAAGACCAGACAGCCACAGAGTGGGCACGGGGTTGGGGGCTCCCCTCCCTGACTCTCACCTCCTCTCTCTCTCTGTCTCCCTTACCTCCTGTCTCTCTCTCTCACCTTCTCTTTCTCTTTTACCTCCTCTCTCTCTTATCCCCTCTCCTGTCTCTCTGTCTCACCCCCTGCCTCGTGGCTCACCTGTCCCCCTCACCTCCCCCATCTCCTCCTCTCTCTGTTTCATCCCCCAGCCTCGTGGCTCACCTGTCCCCGCTCACCTCCTTTTCCTCTTCTTCAGTTTACTGTCTCCCTACCAACTCTCAGCTCCTTTTTCCTCAGCATGGTTTGGTGCCCACCCCAGGGAGTTCGGAGTCTGTTTCACAAGAAAGCCATTTGCCCCCACACCTCACTTGGCCCCCAAGGCCAGTGTGGGTGAAGCAGTCTCTCTCAGTCAGGAAGAGGAGTCACCCAGACACTCCAGGCTCCCCTGTGGCCAGCCCACCTCGCCATGGCACCATCACAGGATAGCCACGCCCCCAGTCAGCTGACCCGCTGAGGCCCGGCCTGCCCCTGCCCAGCCCGGCTCCCAGGCCTGGGGAAACAGGGTCCAGGCTGGTGGCAAGTCTGCGGGGCTGGGGGGTGAGGGGGGTCTTCAGTACCGCTTCTGTTTTTCTCATCACAGCAACACTGGAACGGCGGTCATCACATCCCAGGTGGGTAAACTGAGGCTCAGGGCCACAGTGTGAGTTGCTTGAGGTCACACAGTCAGCAGGAGGTCAACTCTGAAGTCCAGCTCTGCCAGCCCAGAAATGGTGGTGGGAGCCGGCCTGTGTGGTCAGGGGCGCCCCCAGGCAGCACCGTCCGTTCAGAGGGTGCCCAGGGGCCAGAGCCGGGCAGGACCCACCGGGCACACAGCCCCACCAGAGCCACAGCTTCTCACACCCCAGCGCCTCTTATAAAAGAGAAGCAACAGCGTTTCTGTGGCCGGGCGCGGTGGCTCACGCCTGTAATTCCAGCACTTTGGGAGGCCGAGGTGGGTGGATCACGAAGTCAGGAGATCAAGACCATCTTGGCTAACACGGTGAAACCCCGTTTCTACAAAAAAATACAAAAAATTAGCCGGGCGTGGTGGCAGCGCCTGTAGTCCAGGCTACTCGGGAGGCTGAGGCAGGAGAATGGTGTGAACCCGGGAGGTGGAGCTTGCAGGGAGCAGAGATCGCACCACTGAACTCCAGCCTGGGGGACAGAGCGAGACTCCGTCTCAAAACAAACAAACAAACAAACAAAACCCAGAAGCAACGACATTTTTTAGAGAAGTAACATTAACACATCACAGACCATCCGGACGCTGGGTGTGGAGGAAACCTGACAAAAGCCGCCGCAAGCTCTGATGCCTCAGTGGGCAGTGTCGTGTGGCACACAGAGGACAGGGGAGTGCTGGGCGACGCCGTGGAGAAGAACAGGGCGTGGAAGCTCTAAGCCCGGTGCTAGGAGGCTGTCTTCCTGTCCACCCATAAATGGAGCCGCCATTTCCAACAGCGAGAGAAGGGGTAAGAACACAACGGCCATTTGTGGCTGGGATTTTATTTTATTTTATTTATTTTCTGGCATCTTGATCTTAGAGCACCTGGGATCTTAGGTTGTTCCCGGTTGTTGCTGTTTTAAATCGTGCTGCTCTGAGCCCTTGAAGCAAACGTGTCGTTTTCTTAGGCTGGGTGCCCGGATGTGGGATTACAGGGTCAGGGGCCGCGGCCACACTGATGGCTCCTGGTGCCAAATTGCCTTCAGGTTGGCTTGTGACTGCCGGAAGCTCAGAAAGTAACGTGTGCTGCCTGGGCCTCTCCCGGGGTGCAGCGGTGGGGGTGGGGGTGGGGTCCGTGGTTCGTGGTGAAGGAAAACATCCTTCTGTGTTTCTTCCCAGCTGTGATTCTCCTGCACATCGTCAGTGGTTTTCTGAGCATGAGCAGAGACCCCGACAGATAAATGTGCTTTAAAAATTTGGCAAACATATCATTCTACGTATGCAGATAAGAACACAGGGACACTGGAAATTAAGTGTCCCACAAAACTGAAGGATTCCATTTGTTTAGATTTTTAAATTTTTACAAGATCTTTTGATTGTCTACACTGTCAATCCCAATTGTCTTTTTTTTTTTTTTTTTTTTAACTTAAAACATGAAATGCCAGGTGCGGTGACTCACGCCTGTCATCCCAACACTTTGGGAGGCCGAGGCGGGTGGATCACCTGAGGTCGGGAGTTCGAGACCAGCCTGACCAACATGGAGAAACCCTGTCTCTACTAAAAATCCAAAATTAGCCGGTCACGGTGGCGGGTGCCTGTAATCCCAGCTACTCGGGATGCTGAGGCAGGAGAATCACTTGAACCCGGGAAGCGGAGGTTGCGGTGAGCCGAGATCGTGCCATTGCACTCCAGCCTGGGTGACAAGAGTGATACTCTGTCCCAAAAAATAAAATAAAATAAGATAAAACAATAAAGGCTTGGAGAGCCTTTTTAAAATAATAATAATAATAATAATAATAAAACATGAAACATAACACTCCTAGTCTTTTATCTGGGGTTTGCTCTATGCCTTCTAAGTTCTGAACGTTCTCTCCATTTTAGAAGTTTGATAAACAGTGGGAAAACTGGGAAATAGGAATTAGCTTTTTTTCACCACTTTTTGTTTTAAAAACTTCAGTTTTACAGAAAAGTCATAAGAATAGTACAATGAACAGCTGTATACCCCTCACCTCATTCACCTATTGTCCCCATTTTATGTCTCATTTCTGTCCATATCTATCTCTATATTTATCTACCTATATCTATCACTCTACCATCCATCCATCCATCCACCCACCTATCATCTATCCGTCCATCCACTCATCCATCCGTCCATCCATCCATCCACCCACCCATCTATCATATATCCATCCATCCATCTTCTATCCATTCATCTACCCATCTATCCATCATCTATCCTTCCCTCCATCATCCATCTATCCATCCATCATCTATCAGTCCCTCCATCCCTCCACCCATCTATCACCTATCCATCCATCATCCATCTATTCATCCATTATCATCTACCCATCCATTCGTCATCTATCTATCTATCCATCAATCCGTCTTCTATCCATTCATCCATCCATCCATCCATCCACCATCTACCATCCCTCCACCATTTACCATCCATCCATTCATTCATCATCCATCCATCCATCCATCCATGCATCCATCCATCCATTCACCATCTACCATCCCTCTACCATTTACCATCCATCCATCTACCATGTATCCATCCATCCATCCGTCTATCATCTATCTATTCATCCATCATCCATCCATTCATCCATCCATCATCTACCCATCTGTCCATCATCTATTTCTTCATCACCTATCCATCCATCCATCCATAATCCATCCCTCCATTCATTCATCTATGCATCCATTCCTTCCATCCATTCATCCATTCATTATGTATCTATCTGTCTATCTATCTATCCATCCATCATCCATCATTTATCCATCCATTATCTATCCATCCATCCATCATCTATCTATTCATCCATCCATCATCTATCCATTCATCCATTCATCATCTACCCATCTGTCCATCATCTATTCTTTCATCACCTATCTATCTTTCCAATCCATCAATCCATCTCTCCATTCATTCATCTATGCATCCATTCATCCACCATGTATCCATTGATCCATTCATTATGTATCTATCTTTCTATCTATTTATCTATCTATCTATCCATCCATCATCCATCATCTATCCATCCATTTATCATCTATCCATCCATTTATAATCTATGTATCCATCCATCCATCATCTGTTGATCTCTCCATCCATCATCCATCCATCTATCCTTCCATCCACCCATCTATCTTCCATCCATCCTTCCATCTATCCATCCATCCCCTCCATCCATCTTCCATCCCTCCATCCCTCGTCTATCCATTCATTCATCCATCATCTACCCATCCATCCATCATCTATTTCCTTCCCTGTCCATCCATTCATCCATCCATCCATCTACCCATCTATTCCTTCCATCCATTCCATCCTATCCATCCATCCATCCTGAATCCATCCCTCCATCCATTCATCCATGCCATCTATTCATCCACCATGTATCCATCCATCCATTCATTATCTATCTATCTACCCATCCACCTCTCTATCTATCCATCCATCCATCATCCATCATCTATCCATTCATCATCTATCCATCCATCCATCCATTTATCATCTATCTATCCATCCATCTATCCATCATCTGTCGACCTCTCCATCCATCATCCATCCATCTATCCTTCGTCCATCCACCCATCATTTTGTATGCGTCCATCGCTTCATCCGCATCTGTCGTCTCCGTCATCCGTCCTTCCATCCCTCCATCCCTCATCTATCCATTCATCCATCCATCATCTACCCATCTATCCATCATCTATTCCTTCCCTATCTACCTATCCACCCATGATCCATCCCTCCATTTGTCCATCCATCATCTATCCATCTGTCCATCATCTATTCTTTCTTCACCTATCCATCTATCCATCCATGATCCATCCCTCCATTCATTCATCTATGCATCTATTCATCCTCCATGTATCCATCCGTCCATTCATTATCTATCTATCTATCTATCTATCTATCTATCTATCTATTATCTATCTATCATCTATCCACCCATCATCCATCATCTATCCATCCATTATCTATCCATATATCCATCCATTTATCATCTATATATCCATCATCATCCATCCATCATCTGTTGATCCCTCCATCCATCATCCATCCCTTCGTCCATCCACCCGTCATCTATCTATATATCTGTCATATATTGATTTATTATCTATCCATCCTCCATCATCTTTTACATTATCCATCCATCATCCATCACTCTTTCATTTCGTCCATCATCTGCCCCCTTCCTTCCTTCCTATCCACCATCCATTCCATTCCATCCATCCTGTCCACCATCTGTCCATCCTTCCACTCCCTCCATCCATCCTGTCCCTCCCTCCATTTCCATTCATCTACCATCCATTCCATCCATCATGTATCCATCCATTCCATCCCTCCATCCATCCATCATCTGTCATCCATCCATCCATTATATATCCATCCATCTATCCATTTATCATCTATCCATCCATCATCCATCCTTCCATCATCTGTTGATCCCTCCATCCATCATCCATCCACCCATCATCTATCTATACATACATCATATATTCATTTATCATCTATCTATCCTCCATCATCTTTCCCTCCCTCCATCCATCGTCTATCCATCCATTCATCCATCACCCATCCATCCATAATCCATTCATCCCTCCACCCATCATCCATCTATCATCTTTTTTTGTTTTTTTGAGATGGAGTCTCACTCCATCACTCACGCTGGAGTGCAGTGGTGTGATCTTGGCTCACTGCAATCTCTGCTTCCTGGGTTCAAGCAATTCTCCTGCATCAGCCTCCTGAGTAGCTGGGATTACAGGCACATGTCACCATGCCTAGCTAATTTTTGTATTTGTAGTAGAGTCAGGGTTTGGCCATGTTGATCAGGCTGGTCTCGATCTCCTGGCCTCAAGCGATCTACTCACTTCAGTCTCCCAAAGTACTGGGATTATAGGCGTGAGCCACTGCGCCGGGCCCATTCATCATCTTTTCATTCATTCATTCATTAATCATCCATTCGTCTATCCATTTATCCATCTATCCATCCATCCATTCATGCATCATCCATCCATCATTTATCCATTCATCATCTATCCATCCATTCGTCCATCATCCATCCATACATCCATTCATTATCTATCATCCATTCATTCATCATCTGTCTATACATCCATCACCTATACATCCATATTTCCATTCATCTATCCATCCCTCTATCAATCATCTATCTATTCATCATTTATCTATCTATCCATCATCTATATTCCCCTCCCAACCATTTGAAAACAAACTGCAAACATCATGACACTTTACCCCAACTGCCATGGCATCACAAGGAGGTCCTACTGCACCACCATCACACCATCAGCACACCCAAAGGACTCAACAGTGATACAATAAAGTAATCTAATATTTCCCCAGTGGTCCCAATCAGTCTTTGAGTTGCCTGCTGGTTTAAATGTGGGAGTCCATCAAGAATGGAACATGGCATTGAGTTGTCAGGTCTTTTAAGTCCCTGTTGGTCTAGAACGGTCACCCTCTGGTGTTTTCCTCATGGCAATGATGCTTTTGCAGGTCAGACCAGGTGTTAAGTGGAATGTCTCTTAGTCTGGGCTGTCTCCTTGTTTCCTTGAGGTCAGATCAGGGCTAAACATCTTTGGCAGGAATGCAGCAGGGGATGTGTGCCTATCCTTGCTTCATGTGGTACAAGTTTATCCCTGAACCCTTTTTTTAAAATAACAACTTAATTTTTTAATATATCTGAAGTTATTTAGTGTGGGGTAAAGTGAGGATTTCACCAGATTGGTTTTTTTTTAGAACAGTTTCAGCTGCATTTAACACACAATCCTTTCAATGTCTTTTAAAATTCTTCATCTACAACAGAGCCTTTTCTGGGGTCTCTGGTCACATGGGTGCCATGCTGTTTTGATTATTGTGGCTCTAAAATATGGTTGGCCTTGTGGTGGTTCATGCCTCTAATCCCAGCACTTTAGGAGGCTGAGGCAGGCAAATCACTTGAGGCCAGGAGTTCAAGACCAGCCTGGCCAACATGGCAAAACCCTGTTTCTACTAAAAATATAAGAATTAGCCAGGCGTGGTGACACACTCCTGTAGTCCCAGCTATTTGGGAGGTTGAGGTGGGAGAATCACTTGAACCTGGGAGGTAGGGCTTGCAGTGAGCTGAGATCATGCCCCTGCACTCCAGCCTGGGTGATAGAGAGATACCCTGTCTCAAATGAATAAATAAAAATACGATATGCTTAACCTTCCTCCTCCCCCTCCCACCCCTATACTTTCTTTGTTCTAGACGTTTCTGTGCTTTCCTTGTGCACATGCATGTGGCTTTCTGGCTGTCCCTCTGTCCGGCCTTGACAGGCCACTTCCTTTCTCTGCCCCATGAGCTCAGGTCCCCTCTGCCTCGGCCCTGCTGGTGAAAGTCAGATTTGTGCTTCTGCTCAAAGGAGGTGCTGATCACCCCGATTTGGGGTCTTTTCCATGGGGCAGGGCCGATGTCTCATCCTCTTCCCTCAGCAGAGGCTGAGGAAGGTCAGGGGCATGGGGGCTTGGCCTGGCTCCTTCGCCTCTCCCAACGTCTAACCTGCACCTTTTGACGGGGGTGAGGTCCTCAAAACCGGATGGAATGAGGGACCACAGGCTGCTCCCAACCCATCCACGGTCACAAGAGGAACAGAGGCTGGGGGCAGCACCCAGGGGAAGAGCTCTGGGCTTTAACTGGGTGACCCCAGTGACCCCAGTGACCTGCCGGATGATTCAGGCCCACGCCTGCCCCACCTTGGAACCTGGAATTCATATCCAACATGCAGGAACTTGGGACTTGAGTCTGAAGCCCTTGGGTGTGGGAGGGGTTTGTGGCTTTGGCCTGGGAGGGGCCGTGGTCACTAAACTTCAGGCTCCCTAACGCCCTCACTCCCTAGCCCTGCTCTGCCTGGCTCCTTCTCAAAGCTCAGTCTGCCCAGCCAAAACATCTACTAGGAAAACGTCTCTTCACAGCCAGACTTCCACCTGCAGGGGTTGAAGAGAGGAAGGGAGAGGAGGGGGCGAGGCAGGGAGCGACAGGGAGAGCAGAGACCCCTGAGGAACTGTTCTCGCCCACTCCCTTCCAGCTGCCCTGTGGGGTGACTCTGTTTCTATGGGAGCCAACTGGGTCTGTATTTCTGTGTCTCTCTGCCGAATTCCACAGCTCCCAGGCAAATGGCAGGCCCCAGAGAAGAGAGATCTGGGTTCAAATCTCACCACCATCACTACTTGTAATGCCAACCTCCTCACCTGTACAAAGCAGGTGTCAGATATAATGACCTTCATTTTTAGGTGAGATCAAGATGCTTCCCTGGTTTTCTCTCACTGCACAGGACAGGAGATGCCCCCTGTGAACCCCAGGTGGCTGCCAACGGGAACTCTGGAACAGGGAAGGATCTGTGGGGACGGATGGCAGGGAGACGGGGCTGACTCAGCTTCCGAGTTGCTTTCTTGCTGTTTTAAGGGCCAGACCCAGTGGAGGCAAGGAGCATAGCCTGAAATAGTGACAGTGGGAGTGTTTACACCCCAGCAATTGGCAAGTGCTAAGAATCGAGTGTCTGCAGCTGCCAGGAACCTGCTGAGCCTTTCAGAAGCCTTACCACATGCATTCTTCTTAATGGTCTCCACTGCAGCCATCTGGAAGCCCAGACCCTCATATCTCACCCAGATGACTACACACCTCCCTATCCTCCTGCAGCCCCTTCTCCATGAGGGAGCCCCGTGAAACCACCAAGCAGTGTTAGAACCTGCCTGTGCACACCTTGGCACTCCCTCTGTCTGGGATGGAGTTTCTGCGTCCCCTACTCCAGAGTCCAGGAGGGCTGGGGACAGCTTAGGCTGAGAGTGTACAGAGGCGTTGGGCTGTGCACAGGTACTGCTAGACTGGAAAGGGTGTATTGCCTCCACTGTGGGCGTGGGAGCACGCACACGAAGCCCTCTGCCATCCCAGAGGCAGCTTGACCCTGGAGGCCTCCATGCTGTGAGGAAGCCCATGCTGGCCCCCAACAGGCCACGAGACAGAATTGAGCCCACCTGAAAGTGGGGGATGCTGGCCAGCCCCCCGTTCCCCAAAACCCACCAGCTCTGACCGTAGCTACAGGACAGATCCGGAGCCTGAACCTGCTGGCTGAGTCCATCTTGAATTCAGAATGTGAGAAATCGAGAGAGAATAACATGATTATTGTTCCTTTATTTATTTAGTTTTGAGACAGAGTCACTCTGTCACCCAGGCTGAGTGGAGTGGTAGGATAATAGTTCACTGCAGCCTCAAACTCTTGGGCTTAAGCGATCTTCCTGCCTTCGTCTCCCAAGGACCTGGGAACTTAGGCACATGCCATCATGCCTGGCTAATTTTTATAGTTTTAGGAGAGACAGCGTCTTGCTATGTTGCCCAGGCTGATCTCGAACTCCTGGGTTGAAACGATCCTCCTGCCTTGGCCTCCCTCCTAAAGTGCTGGGATGACAGACGTGGGCCACTGTGCCCGGCCCTGTCTTCCTTTATGCCACGACATTTTGTGTTCCTGCCCAAAGCCCTCCAATGGCTTCCACTGCCCCTAGAATAAAATCCAGAGCCTTCCTTTGGTCCCAAGGCCAAGCGATCTGCCTCGTTGTTCCGTGAACAAGCCACACTGGTTCTCGCCCTCGGGCCTTTGCACCTGCTTTGTCGTGTCTGCCTGAAATGCCTGACCTAGATGTTCTAGATGTTCTCAGTCGGCTTCTTCTCAGACTCCTCAGACAAGGCCTTCCTGACCTGGGCCTGAAATCCTTTACCTGAAATGCTGCACCTGCGCATATCTCTGGCTTACTGTTTCTCCTCAGAAACTGAGAGCCCCGTGAGGGCCTGGTCTTAGCGCCGTGTCCTCAGCACTTAGCACAGAGCCTGGCACATAAACCTGTGTTGAAAGAATGTGTGGATATTTCCTAGAGCAACCCTCTGAGCTGGCTGTGGCCCAGAAGAACAAGACAAGCCTCCGGGAGGCTAACAGCGAAATTCATTGTAATCATGTTTATTTAACTCCATGTATCCAAAATGTTTTTTCAAACTGAAATTCATACAAAAATTCCCAATTGAGATATTTTGCATTCTTTACTAAGCATTTGAAACCTGGTATGCATTCTGCACTTACTGTAGTGTGCAGTTTGGACCGGCCACATCTCTCGTGCCCAGCGGCCACGCGTGGCCATCGCTCCTGGGCTGGATGGCCCTGGTCTAGCTAGACTCTTGGCTTTTGTTTCTTGAAGCTGCCAAATGTCCTTTCATGCATGTCTTCATTCACAAAATGTTCACACAACGATTGTGGGCTTGTGTGCTATTTTCAACTTCACTTCTATTTGTGTGTTTAAAATAAAATACAATGATTTAATAGGGAGTTAAAACAACATGGAGAGAGAGCCTTCCCACCCTGCTGGCGGCCGGCGGGGGTTATCTACGTTTCTGGAGAGTGTGAACTGGAAAGGCCTGATCCCTAGTCGCTGGGGGCCTGAGATAATGACTTAATTAACGCCTGCGCTGGGCAGTTTTGATCTTCAAGGAGTCCAGCCCACTCGGCTGGGGTTGCTTTTGGATTAATTGCCTAGAACGGAGAAAGCCTTGCCCAGAGATAAAGGGAAACGGGTTTCGTCATTACAAATTGTTCTGAAATCTGCCCTGGCACTGGGGAGCAGCAGCCAGGATTTGGGTGCCCAGCTGGCCCCCCTACCCCCAACCCAGGTGCAGGCAGGCAGCCAACAGTGCCCTTGCCCAGGGCACCCCAGTGCAGCTTTTCCTGGGCAGGTGGGTGGGAGGGAGGCTTCCTGAGAGTGGAGGCAGCTGGCGCAGGGACGGCTGTCCACCTCCCGCTTTTCAGATGAGGCAAGGGACACCCAGGGCAGTCTAGGGACAGATCTCACCAAGGCCAAGGTCAAGGGGCAGAGAGCAGAGGAGAGAACTTGCCTGTGCCCCCTCCTCGAATCTTGGAACTGGGGATCCGGAGTGTTGACCACAACCACTATTCCTGGGTGGCCCCTCGCTTCTTTCCTGTTCCTGCCTGTACACCCCACGTACAAATGCCCCTGTGAATTGAGGATGGTCTATATTTACCGACGTTGCAGAGGTGTCCCTGGGGTGCTCAGCACCCCTGCAAGTCCTCGCTTTGCGTTGATGTGTGAGTGCCCGTGAAATTATACAAGGAAAGAGCTTAGCACCTGGCGCCATCCACGTCGCCGTAAATGTCAGACGTTACTACTACTACTAAATAACAACGACAGCGATCGCTGCGTGCCTGCTGGTGCCAAGCCCCGGAGGGGCCCCGTACATGCAGCCTGGGTGGGGATGGGTATGAGGGGGCAGCGCTGGGCTCGGCAAAAGTTTTCTTCCCCTCTCCAGCCCCCTATCCTGAGGATTGGCCAAGGCCCTTCCCGCTTTCCCTGGGTGCCAGGGTCTTGGGGAGGGGCGGGAGGGAACCAGCCAGGGGCAGACGTCTGGCCACCCGCCCCTGCTGCGCGATGGCCCCTCTCGCTCGGCCTATTTGGGGCACCTGACTCACGGTAATTATGGGCCCGCGGGCACGTCGGGGCGCGCCGGGAGAGGCCGGATGCACCGGCTCCGGGGGCGACCGGACATCCCAGGCCGCCAGGTGCACCTTGCTTCCCACCAGCAGCTCCCCGCACCCGCCGGGAGCTCCCCGCTGCTTCCGCCAGGGGCCCCGGGCTCACCTCGGGGCGCCCACGGCCTCCCAGACGCGCGCCGCAACGTGGGGTGGGAATGTTTCGGGGGGCGGCGCGCGGGGCGCGTCTCCCTCCCGCACAAAGCCAGCCTCCGTCCCGGGGTCCGCGCCTCTGTCTCCTGGGCCTGGGAGTGGACGCCCGGCGGAGCTCCGAGCGCAGTGCCCACGCGATCTGGCCGCCCACGCCTCCTCCGACGCGGGAGTATATTTAGCCTCATTATCAAATGTTTGCAGTGAACTGTGCGAACCGACTAATAGCGGCTGGAAGTGAAACTCGATTCCCGGCCAGAAAGAAGCATGTGACCGCCCCCATCTGCAAGGATCGCGGCAGGGCGGGCGGGGCAGGTGCTGCAGCTTCCGCGGCCAAAACCCGCCGGCGAGGCCCGGGTCGCACCGTCCCCTCCTGGGTCGAGCGCCTGAAACGCACTTTCTCCCTCCGCCCGCTCTCCAGGGGCTGCAGTGAGGACGCTGGGAGTCTGAATGGAAACCAAGGCCGGGGAGGGTGCTCCCCGCGGGCGTGGGTTTTTATCCAAGTCGGCGACCTCTTGGTTAAGTCGGCCCTGCGGTTTCAACGCCCAATTCCCCCAAAAAGCCTGTGGGGGTCCACGTCTTCTTGTTTCTTCCGGGATCCGGCGGAGGATGGGGCGGGGCCGGGCAGGGGGGGTCCCTGTCCCACACCGGGCGCGCCGTGCCCCGCGTCTCCCCAGAACGTGGCTGTCGCGCGGCTGCACAAGTTTTCGCCTCCCTCGCTCGGCCGCTGTTGTTGTGGTCGCCATGGCGACGGGTCGCGGTTTTATTTTTAATAGAGGCCGGCGATTAGAGAGATGCCTGCACCGCTTTCGCTTAAGCTCTGCGTCCCGCGGGTGAAGCACCCACGCCCCGCCCCAGCCCCCGCCTCGCTCCAGCGCCCCTTCCACGTCCCCAGGTGGCCCTAAACTCTAGCTGGGCGCACCCTTAGCTCCAGGCCGGGCAGGGAAGCCCAGGGAAGCAGCCATCTAGGCCCTCAGAGGCGGCGAGGACCCCCAGGACCCCGCAAGCTGGGAGGGACGGGTACCCCACCCCCAATACAACGCGACCTTCCTCCTTGCTTTCCACACCGTCACACCAAGTACTGTAACCCCACAGACGTGACCTCGGGGCCCCTCTGCCCGGAGGAGTCCGAGGCCCAGGACAGGATACACGCGACTCCAGGATAACTGGCCGAGGAATGAGGCCGGGGTCTGCCTGCGTCCTGACTCTGCGAGTCCGGCTCCTTCCAGAAGCCATCCAGTGGGTGTCCCCTCCCCAGCGGCCCAAGTTCCCCCTGGAGGGACCTGGCTTTCAGGGGCTTCTCCACGTTTCCAAGGCTCTCCTGGTTCTGTCCCGGTCCCGCTTGGTCCTGACCACCCAGAGGGCGTGCTTGACCGCGGGGGTCGCGGTGTGGGACTGCAGACAACGGAAGGGAGAAACCTGGGGAGGGGGCCTGCAGGTGTGTGGAAGGGCGCGTGTAGAAGCGACCCACTGGGAGCGGAGGGAGAGGCCCCTGCCCCCCGATACTGGGGGGAAGGTGAGCGCCCCCGAAGCGCTCTCTGGACTCGGCCTTTGAAATGCTAGAGCTGGACTAGCTGGGGATGAAAGACCGCCCGCAGGGCTGCGCCTTAATGGCCTTTGTCTGGAGGGAGGGCGACCGCGGCGGGGGCAGGGGTTTAATCCACAGGGTTGGGGGTGACGGCTGGGACGGGCTGAATTCTGCTTCACTGCCCACCCACGGGAGCGTCTCCTGGTTTCCAGGGGCCTAGGCCGTCTAGCCTCGGGGTCTGCACAGCGCGCCACCCTGCTGGACCCAGTACGAGGGCGCGTAGATCCCCTGGAAGGGCACTGGAACCGTAGTCAGGGTCCAACTCCTCCTGGTCTAGGGAGGCGAAATCCATCCCGCCCGGGCACACCTGCCCTTTCTCGGCGTGGGAGCCGTCTAGCCACGCTCAGACCTCGGCCTCCGCGCGCGTTCCTCCCCGCATCGCGCTCTGAGCTGCGCCTCGGCCGGAGGTGGCGCTCTGTGCGCCCCGCGGATCCCGACGCGGGAGGCTCAGAACCCGGGGGACCCTCACTCGTGGCTCCTTTCCCTTCCATCCCCTCGACTTCCCGGCTCAGGGCGCGGCCCTGCCTTCGGCGCGGGAGTGGGGGACTGGGGGGCGCGGGTCCCAGGGTGGGGACGAGGCGGGCTGCAGGCCGGTCCCCCGACCAGAGCTCGCTCCCAAGTGGAAATGTGGGTGGAGGGTCCTCATTCAGATGCCCCAGGCTTCGGATCCTGGGCGGGGGCGCGTGGCAGCCGCCAGGTGAGTGCCCCAAACCCGCCCCCGTCCTTCCCCAAAGACTGACTCCCCCTCCTTTTATGGAGAGGGTAAGGCTGGGGCCCTGGATCCGAACCGTGGAGAGCGGCCGGAGCGCCGGGGCGGGGGCGGGGACCGGCTCTCTCGCCCTTTTTGGCGCAGCAGCTCTGGGCGCTGCCCGCTGCCGCCGCTGGGGCCCGAGAGAGGCGAGCCGGCGACGGCGGCGCTTCTGCGGCGGCCTCCTCCCTCCCCACCCGGTGCCGCAGGATTGCAGCTGGCACTGGAGGGTGGGCAAGCTCGAGGGAGGGGCGCGGAGCCCCGGCGCGGAGCCGGGCGCGGGGCTTTGATGGATTTAGCTGCGCGAGGCGCGGTGGCCAGTGCTCCCTGCCGCGGCGGCGCCGGGCCCGCCGGGTCCCGCACGAACCCGCGCCCCGCGCTTCCGAGGTGCCGGGTCCCGGGCCCGGAATCCCGGGGAGGCGGGGGGAGGCGGGGGAGGGCGCGGCGGCGGCGCTATGGCCACCTCCGCCGCCGGCGGCTCCGCACTTGCGCCGGGCCGCCTTAGCTCCCGGCAGGCCGGGCCTGCGCCTCTCCTCCTCCTCCCCTCTTCTCCCGGCGGCGGCGCAGGCGCCAGCTCGGCCCTGCGCCGCCCTCAGGCCGGCGCAGGCAGCCGCAGCAGACCCCGGGCGGTGGCAGCTGCCAGGCGGCTCGGCCGCAGGCGCTGCCAGTCCCGGCAGGCGGAGGGCGGAGCGGCGCCGGAGCCGAGAGCACTGAAGGGAGTAGCCTGGGCCGCGCTGTGCCCGGCCGGGCGGCGGCTGCGAGAGGAGGCCGGAGGCGAGCACGGGGCCGGCGGTGGGCGCGCAGGGCCGCTCGCAGCTCGCAGCCGGGGCCGGGCCAGGCGTCCAGACAGGTGATCGGTGGTGGTGGCAGCGGCGGCGGCGGCCCCAGCTTCCCTCCGGAGTTCTTCTCGGGGCTGATGCCCGCAAATATGCAGAATTACCGGCCGGGTCGCTCCTGAAGCCAGCGCCGGGGAGCGAGCGCGGCGGCGGCCAGCACCGGGAACGCACCGAGGAAGAAGCCCAGCCCCCGCCCTCCGCCCCTTCCGTCCCCACCCCCTACCCGGCGGCCCAGGAGGCTCCCCGCGCGGCGGGCGCGCACTCCCTGTTTCTCCTCCTCCTTGCTGGCGCTGCCTGCCTCTCTGCACTCACTGCTCGCGCCGGGCGCGCTCCGCAAGCTCCGTGCTCCCCGCGCCACCCTCCTCCGGGCCGCGCTCCCTAAGGGATGGTACTGAATTTCGCCGCCACAGGAGCCTGGCTGGAGCGCCCGCCCCGCGGCCTCGCCTCTCCGCCGAGCCTCCAGCGCCTCGGGACGCGATGAGGACCTGGGCTTGCCTGCTGCTCCTCGGCTGCGGATACCTCGCCCATGCTCTGGCCGAGGTTGGTGCCGCCCCCGCGCCCCGTCCCTGCGCCGGCTCCTCCGGCGCACACCCCCCGCTGGCTGGGGCGCCGCGGGCTCTGCAGAGAGCGTTTTGGTTTCTGCTAGGGTGGTCGATGTTTAAATTTTCCCAACTGGTTTCTATTTTCTGCCATGCCTAAGTGTGTGTGGGGAGTTTCCAGCGTGTTGCGTCGCTTGCTCTGCCTTGGAGGGACCGGGGAACAGCGAGGTGGACGAGTGGGGAGAAACTTCGGGGGGCGCAGGGTCCTCTCCGGGGAAGGGGAGCTGGGGCGCAGCGGGCGCTGCAGCAGCGGGGTGCGGGGAGTGGGGAAGGGGGTGTGTGTATGTGTGTGTGTGTGTGTGTGTGAGCCGGCGAAGCCTGGGGAGGAGAGAAGGGCGGCTGATAAACAGGTAGGGGCGGCTGCTGCGGAAGCCCCTGGCCGGGCAGGGTAGGCAGCGCCAAGCCACAGCCCCCGGTTCCCAGTCCCCAAGCCCGGCGGGGCGCAGGGCCGGCGCAGTCCCGCCCGCCCGGGCCTGCTTACAGGTGGCTGAGCCAGGCGAGCTGGGGCCGGGCCAGGCGTCCGCACCCTCCCACCGCGGCGTCCCCGCCCCCCCATCCTCTTCCCCATCCCCGGGAGCTTTGCTGTGATGAATGACTTTCCGCAGCCCCCGTCGTGGGAACTTAGTGCTTCAGGCTCTCCAGCGACCCCCGACTCTCCTTAAAAATCGGGGAGGGGAGTGGGGGAGGCCAGAGGTGAGGGTGGTCTCCGCAGGGCCGGGAGAGCTGTGCGAGGTGGAAGTTTAACCCTCGCTTTCCCTGGAGGTTTCTTCTCCCGGCCGCGGGCTGGATTTGGGCGTCTTAGTCGGCGCTAGGGCCGCGGCTGGGCCGGAGCCCGGGGTGGGGCGAGTGTGTGAGTGAGATGTGTGTGCGCGTGTGTGTGTCTGCGCGCGCGTGCGTGTGTTTGTGAGACGGAGAGACCTCTCCACGGGTTCGGCCCGGGATTCCGGGGCGTGAAATTTAAGCCCTGCCTGGATTAAAGTGTTAGGGCTGCCGTGACTCTCGCCGACCCGTGACGCATTTTAACTTGATCTTTCTAGATGTTGATCTCACTATTAAATCGGAAACTCTCGGCCCCCTCGCTGCCCCCAGACCTTCTGTAACTGACACCCCGGGCGGAGGGGCCGGAGTGCGGGGGCTTTTGTCTGAAAATATAAAGGGGGGGAGGCTTTGATTTTGCAAAGGGCGGAACATGGATGGGGTGGAGAATTTGGGGTCTCTTCCAGCCCCACCCCCGGCTTCTGGTTCCAGGGCCGGGGCGAGGGCTCCGCGGGGGCTGGGGCGGGGACTGCGGCCGGCGCTCTCGGGGTCTCCTCGGGCCCGGGGCGGCGGCACTCCTGGCGGCCGGGGGCGCGTGCCGGCGGGGTCGGGGCCGCGGGCACTGACCGTGTGGCCTTTGCTTGCAGGAAGCCGAGATCCCCCGCGAGGTGATCGAGAGGCTGGCGCACAGTCAGATCCACAGCATCCGGGACCTCCAGCGACTCCTGGAGATAGACTCCGTAGGTAAATCGCGCCCCTTCCCTCGGCGCGCGGGGAGGGCGCGGGCGGGCGGCCTGTGCGCCCCGAGCTGGGGCCGGGCGGGGCGCCGCGCAGGAGCGCACCGAAAGGTCAGAATCCAATCCCCGGCCATAAGCGCCCGGGCGGATGAGTCAGGAGTTTCTCTTCCAGTCTCCACTTTCTCTCCCAGCGGCGGCCGAAGGCTGCTCGCTCGCCCCAGGATTGTTTTCGCCTTTAAGGAAAACGCCGCGTGTGTCATACAAAGTTCAGCCGCGGCCCCCGCCAGGTGTGCGGGCCCCGCGCCTGCCCTCCGGCCGGAGGAGCGGCGGGATCCGACCCAGACCCTGGGCGCTGAGCCCTGGCCCGTGCGCCGGGCGGGCAGCCCGCGGAGTGAGGCCCCAAGGACAGGCGCAACTCCCGGTCCGACGGGCGGGCGGGCGGGCGGGGCCGGCCCCTTTGTAATCCCTGCGAGCTGGTACCGCGTTCTTGCCGCAGGGCTGGGCCTCTGTGGCTGCAGAAGCCGGTGTCTTACTGTTTTCACGACCCAATAAAAAGCCTTAGACGCATCTGCTGCCTGAGGCTATTTTTGCGGCTCACCCTCGGGCCCTGGGGCCGGGCCAGTAGCGAACACAGTTTATTTGCAAGCACAGAGTTTTGGAGCGAATGTCAGCTGCAGAGTTCGACCCGGGTTGGCAAGGGTTAAAGGGGCTTCTCACCCCGGGGGGACCACGGGTGGGTGGGAGGGGCGAGGGTGTAGGGTGGCCGCCCGCCCCCTCAGGGCCAGAGAGCCCCTTCCTAGAAGGCGAGGTCTCTCTTCCAGGCCTTTGTGGCGCCCTTTTCAAAATGCGCAGTCGGCCTGGGAACTCCCATCTGAGCCTTAACCTGGTTTAAAAAGGGGGTCTGCAATAAACTTATTAAAAAGAGTAACTTAAGGCCGCAGAATTGGAAGAATGTATATGACATGAAGATTTTTCTCTCTCTCTGCAAAGGACTCTGAAAAGGGGGGGGGGCGTAGGGGGATTAAGTGAAATCACATGGTCTAGTCATTTGGAAATTTGTACCTAATTATGGTGGTGGAGAGGCATGAACTATTTTCGTTTCATGCCAAAACCATTTTCTAACAAGGCCGATGGTTTCTGTAGTTTCTTGACCCAGGAAATCCCTGGGCTGATCCTTATCGGGGGCGGGGGCGGTAGTTTCACCCGGAGAGCACAGCTGGGCGGGGGGGTTTTCACCCGGTCCCTCCATCGGTAACTCTGGGGAAAGGGATTTGGCTCTGGTTTGTGGCGGGGAACCCTTGCCTGAATCTCGCTGGTCCTGGATAGGTTTGGAAAAGTTGGGGGGGGCTGCTTCTCGGAGAAGGTTTCAGGCCTTTTTATGGGGGGGTGCTAGCAGAAGGGGGGCCTGTGGAGAGCTGGGCCTCCTCGTGGGACTGGCTTTGGAAGCCTCAGGGAAATGGGCCATTCACTTTCTGCTGGGACTATTCTTATTCTGGTCTTGGCGCCCCGCCTCCTCCACCCCCACCCATTATCGCCTTTAGCATTGCAGCTCCGTGGCGTATGCTGATGGCATTCCTGACCCGGGGGCTTCTAGGTTGTAGGGTCCAAACAGAAAAAAACAAGGATGCCCTAAGCTAGTCCTCCTAGTCGGTTTCAAATTCCCCCTGCAGCCATGTGCCCGGATCTCTTTCCTCCTGCCCCAGGGAAGGCAGAGAGCCCCGATCTCAGCCCTCCTGTCTTGTGAGAGGTTTTGGGGTCTGAATAGGATTCTGCTAGTGTCTAGGAGGCTTTGGGTGTGAGAATATGGGGGTGGCATCTACCTCCTCTCTCGCCTCCAGCCTTGCCCCTGGTGGGGGACCTTTTGTAACACAGCGGGGTCTCCTTCGTCCTGTTCAGTCCCTCCCCAGGTGTGGCTGGAAATGGAACCAGAGGGACCCACAGTCTCTCGCCTGAGGACAGGAGAGGCAACGGCTGCTTCTCCAGCTTGTAGGGGATGCCTTTTCCTTAACTCAGGTTCTCTCTCCTAGGGAGGGTTGTAAACTGGTTGAGGTCAGTTCTCCTGGGGTAAGCCTCCCTCCGGGTCCTGTACTCCCTTTTTGATCCAAAGGTGCTTCTGGTCTCTTAGGGGCAGGGGACAGTGTAGGGCTCATGAGGAAGGGGCTGGGTGCTGGGAGAAACGCAATGTAATGAACTTTCCCTCGGGGTTCCTTTATAACCCTTCCAGGCTGATGTTCTCCGCATTAGGTGCCTCTAAGGCCAACACTGTAGGAAGTAGAAAGAGGCCTGGAGGAATCCCAGGTGTGCGCCCCAGCTATGCTGACTCCTCCTCCAGGTGGGTGGGGCTTTGTGACTGGCATTTGGCTCCTCCCAGCATGCAGGCTGCGTCCCCATTGTACAGTTAAGGAGACTGAGCCAGGCACTATCTGGGGGCTTGGCCGCTCCTTGGCTGTGGCTGGAGGAGCAGGGTAGAGCCCGAGCATTTCATTCGGAGGGTGTGCTGGAGGGAAGAGTGAAGGTTTGTCACCTGTGGCTTTTAGAGCCGGAGGCCAGCATGTGGTCTTTTAATGACCGGCAGCCGGCGTTTAGGGCCTGTTTGTCCCGTGTGCAGTGGCAGCTGAGGTGTTTTGTTCCCCAAAGCAGACTGGCCCGCTGCCCGTGGTTCATCCACTGGCTGATAACATAAATATCCCCATCCCCATCTCGGGCCAGTCAGACCAGGATGGACGGTTGGGAGATTCTCCCTGTCCTGGAGTTGTCATTGGGACATCTGTGCCTAAAAGACAAAAGGGAAAGCCTCCTGATTAGCTGTCCTGGGAGCAGTTTCAGGGGTGATTCTAGCCGGCCAGGCCACCTGGGCCTGGTCCTGGGCTGCTCAGAGCTGTGTTTGCTGAGCTGTGGGCGGCTGCTGCTCTGAGCCACGTCTCAGCCAGTGTAGATCGAAAGGGCGGCTTTGGGGAGCATGGTCCACTCTTGGCATCTTGAGCTGGGGGCAAAGGGTGGGCTTGTTAGACTGGGAGCTGTTCCCCTTCTGTCCTTTGTCTCAAGAAATTCTCCAGCTCAGGCTTTCTCAGGGTCAGTGAACTAGCAGGGCTGCCGTCTTCTCTGTTTATTAAGCCAGGGCTAGAGGGCCCATGCACTGTGGACGCAGACCGCAGAGGCTCCTGTGAGCCACTCCTCCTCGTCTTGTTATATTTCTCTGGGCCTCAGTTTCCTCGGATGTAAAGAAGTGATAGCACCCACCGCACACACAGAAACTGTCATTGGTAAAGTGGCCGATGCAAACGTGGCTATCGCAAGGCATGGGAAAATGGGAGCGGGTGTTACGATTGAATTTTCTCCTACGAGTGGCGAGTGGACTGGTTGCTCTTTGGTTTGGCCATGGCAAGATGGGCACCACCAGGATGTGACTCAGAAGTGTCACTTTTTCATGAAAAGAAGTGCTGCTTGTAACAGTTGGTTGATGGGAAATTCCTACTGCGTGAGTCGTTCTGTTCTGATCTTATTTTGAGCCTCAAGAAAAAATTAGTGTCATTGGAACATTGAGTCATTTTCGGTAAAAAGTTGGGCTCTGGGCGGGCTTCATCTTTGCCTGTCACCTTGTGTGAGGTTTGCGGGACTTAATTTTAAATCTGCGGGTCTCAGGCTCCTCAGGGTGCGGAGGAAGCTGAGGTTTCTCTGGTTGGTTTGTGGACGCTCACGAATGCCTTCAGTGGGCTGGGAAGAGACACTTTGGGCTTCTAGTCCCGAACCCAGGAGGTGCAGAGCCCTTTAGCTGTCTAGGCTGGTGACTGGGACCTCCCAAGCTTCCCAGGAGGGGGTGGGGAGATCTCTGTGCCTCTGGGGCACCCTGGCTGTGAGGCTCACTGTCTCGGCGCCTGTTCCCCCTTGGTTATATGCTAGAGAGGCAGGAGGGAGGGAGATGGGAAGAGACCCCCCAAACTGGGACCAGGGGGCCAAGTCAAGGAGGCCCAGAGCCACCCACAGTGTCCAGGTGCGGGCAGTATCCATGGGCAGGACTGTGGGTCCTCTCCCTGCTGCAGGAATCGGAGAGACCTGAGACTCCCCCAGCCTGTCTGCCGTAGCCATCAGCGCCTGTGAATGGGGTGGTGTGTGCACTGGGTGGGGCGACAGGGATAGGGTTCTCAGTTCTGCTCCCCGGTCAGTGCTGGTCTTGGCTCTGGGCCACTGCCCCACCTGCACCTGGCCGCCTCGCTGTAAACACGGCTGGCAGATGCCAGCTTCTCTCAACCCCTTTCCGCAGGCCGCCTCCCTCTGTCAGGCTGCGGGAACTCCTCGGTGTGGGCTCCACGAGAGGCCACGTGCCCTCCTGCCTCTCCTTATGGCCGCTGGCCCTACAGTAGACTCATTTCAGGAATGAGTGGGGTCTGGCCCACAGCCCAGTCTGGCTGTTTCCAGTGCCCCTCAAAGGTTAGGCCACTTGTTCGGGGAGTGCTTTCGTGAGGGGGAGGGAGGGAGACGTACAGGCACCTGCAGAAATCTCAGTGGCCTCTGCTTCTCCTTTGCTCCAGCCCCCAGACAGAGGTGGGGCCTGGCTTCGCCCTGTGCCCCTCGGAGAGGTGCACTGAGCCGGGCAGCCTCAAGCCCCTCCTGACCCAGGCAGCGCTCACCTGGGCTACCTCGGAGGAGGCACCAGAGGAGAGGCTGCCTGTAGCCTCTTCCCCGAAGGGCCCTCAGCTTCGTTGCCGGCCCCTGCATTTGGGGCTCTCTGTGCTAATTGGGCGTTTTCTGCAGTTTCAGGCGTTTCATCTCCTGCATATCTGAAAAGCCCTGGTGGGAATCACGGTTCTCCCAGGGGCGCCCCCTGCCCCTCATGGCAGGGAGCTGTGGGGGGCTGTGCTGCCAGGTGCCTGTTCCCCAGTGGCTCCCAAAGCTGGTCTGTGGGAAGTGTGGCTGGACAGGCCCAGGGCACAGCGCACAGGCCTGGAGCAGTCACGGTGCTCTCCTTCCGCCTGCAGGGAGTGAGGATCCTTTGGACACCAGCCTGAGAGTTCACGGGGTCCACGCCACCAAGCATGCGGCTGAGAAGCGGCCCCTGCCCATTCGAAGGAAGAGAAGCATTGGTGAGTGGAGGAGGCCGCAATCGGCAGGGCAGGGCTGGGTGGGGAGGAGCTGCTGGCTCTCCCAACACAGTGGCCTCAGGCGAGTGACCCGTTCCCTCCTCCCTAAAATAGGCCTGGCCCTGGTGCCTCTGGCTCTGGCCTCTCCCTAGGCCTCCCTCCTTCGGGGGTGTCTCCTGCCCCAGCCCGCCTGCTCCTCCTGGAGTCCTGGTCTGGGCCAAGAGAACTTCCAGGGGAGAAAAGCCATCATAAATTCCTTAAGTGCTCCGTCTTGTTGGGGCTTGTTCCCAGGAGCCTTGCTGGAAACGTGGTCGTGCCTAATTTCACAGTGTGGGCACTGTGCTCCCGCACCGGCTGCTGAACCGGTGGGGACGCGCGTGCCCCGGACGCCCTCACCACACCCTGCATGCCCTGCCCCACTCACGCCTGGCTCCACGGCTCCACCCCCGCATCCATTTGGGGGATATTTTGTCCCTTCTCACAGGGCAGCCCCATGGCCCTCCTGCCCCTTGAGGAGGAGCTAGCAGGTTTGGGAGGTTCCTGGGCCAGTCGCTGCTTTCTACCCCAGTCCCACGTCCTCTGGGGTCCCACCTGATGGGGTTGAGCCCTGGTGCTGCTCATTGCTCTGTGGCCCTGAGCAGGTGGACCCCCCTCTCTGAGCTGTGGTTTCCTCCATGAGGATGGATTTTGTATCTTCCACCTTAAAGTGTGATGTCCCACTTTAGTGGGTGGCTGGTCCCAGCTGATGCAAGCAGGCCCTCCCCAGGTGACATTTGCTGTGGGGGTCTTCATTTTGCACCCTTCAGACCAGTCTTGAAGGCCAGAACACCCCAGCGAGTGCTGTAGGATTCTCTGCTAAGTCCTGCTTTGCCCCCCCAGTCACTGGCCCCACCTGTCCAGGTTCCTCCAGCCTGCAGGCACCGGGCTGGGCTGCTTTGGATGTGTGGTGCTCCTGCCCACCCCGCCCATGAGCCTCTGCTCCCAGCTGAGCCTCTGCTGCCGAGGAGGAATCCTGGCCTGTGGCTCACCCTGGTTGCCCTCCAGGCCCAGCTGGAGCCGCCCCAGCCCTGGGGTGGGGCGGTGGTCGCAGAGGCCAGTCCCTGCTCACTGTGTCCCCGCCGTTGCAGAGGAAGCTGTCCCCGCTGTCTGCAAGACCAGGACGGTCATTTACGAGATTCCTCGGAGTCAGGTTGACCCCACGTCCGCCAACTTCCTGATCTGGCCCCCGTGCGTGGAGGTGAAGCGCTGCACGGGCTGCTGCAACACAAGCAGTGTCAAGTGCCAGCCCTCACGCATCCACCACCGCAGCGTCAAGGTGAGCCCGGCCCCTCCCTCCCTACCCCAGCCCGAGGGCCGCCCCTACCAGGCAGCCAGGGTCCCTCCCAGGTGGCCACAAGGTGCTCTTGGCATGGCTGGTGGGGGGCGGTGCACGGCTGCGCTCCCATCTCCCTGGCAGGTACACTGAGGCCCAGGGAGGAGAAGGAGCACCTGGGGGTGTGGGAAAGGCAGGGCCGGCCGGGCCTTCCACTCTGATGCTCTGGGGATGAGTCTGACCTCCTTTCCACGCTCTAGGCCACAGTGCGGGGGCTGTTTTGGGCCTTGCAAGGTGTCGAGCTGCTTAGCAGGAAGCTGTCTGGCGTCCCCGGGACCTGGAGCGTCCTCTGCAGGCTCTTCAGTGGGGGCTGTGGTGCGTGGCAGGAGGAGTAGGGGGTGGGTATTCAGAGCCTGCATTGCCTCTGGAAGTGCCTGACCTTTGGAGGGTCCCCTGGCTTCTGCCCTAGAGCAGCCCAGGAGAAGGAGAGGGAGGGCTTGGGATGGGCTCCAGGCCAGATAGCAGACTTCCCTCTGCAGAATCCCAGGGTGAGCCCCGCTTTCGTTAAGTTGGGGGTAGTGCCTGTCTTTTTCAGGCTGCTTTAGCAAAATTCCATCCACTAGGAGCTGATTAGCAACAAATGTATTTCTCAAAGTTCTGGAGGCTGGAAGTCCAAGATCAGGGCGCCGGCAGACTCTCTCTGCTGGGGCCGTGTTTTCTGGGTTCATAGATGACGCCTTCTCGCTCGGCCCTCAGTGTGAGGGGCGGGGTGAACAGGCTCCCTAGTCTGCTCTCTAAGGCACTGATTGCATTCATGAAGGCTCCACCCCTAGAACCTAAGCAGGCCCGGCGAGGTGGCTCACACCTGTAGTCCCAGCCACTGTGGAAGTCTGAGGCTGGAGGATCGCTGAGCCCAGGAGTTCAAGACCAGCCTGGGTAACATGGCAGGACCCCATCTCTACAAAAAATACAAAAATTATCCGGGCGTGGTGGCACGTACCTGTGGTCCTAGCTACTCTGGAGGCTGAGGTGGGAGGGTCAGGGTCACCAAATCCTCAGCTGACTTGAGCCCAGGGAGTCCAGACCAGGTTGGGCAACACAGTGAGATCCCCAACTCTACAAAGAATTTTAAAACTAGCCAGGCGTGGTGGCGTGCACCTGTCGTACTTGGGCGGCTTAGGTGGGAGGATAGCTTCAGTCTTGGAGTCCGAGGCTGCGGCAAACCGGTGCACCAGTGCAGTCTCAGTGCCTTAGAAAGCAGTCGGGAGGTTGAGGCTGCAGTGAGCTGTGATGGAGTCACTGCATTCCAGCCTGGACAATACAGCAAGACTCTATCTCTAAGAAAAAAAAAAAAAAGGACTTCATGCCTTCCCTAAGACACCTGCCTCCTAATGCCATCCCCTTGAGCTGGGATTTCAGCGTAAGAAGCCTGGGGGCACTGGCATTCCTGCCACAGCAGGGCCTTCCTCCCTGGGGTTGCGCTGGGGGAGGAGCAGCACCCGGGTGAACTTGCTGAAGGTCTTCTTTGGTTGCTGAGGTCCCAGGGCCAGGGCTCTGTGGCTGGGCCTCTTCTCCCTGCATTCAGGGAAGTGTGCCCAGAGACCTGCGGAATACAGCGCCCTGGGTGGGCTGGCTTTGGCCTGCGTGTTTTCCTCCCATGTGCAATGGGTCTGAGGCAGGGCCTGGCCCTTCTGAGAGAGCCGGGGCTGCTGCCATCCTGTTTGCAAGGGAGGTTTCCTGCCTGTTGGGGCATCAGTCTCCAGTTTTGGGGACGGGGTTGCAGGGTGAGTGTCTAAGGTATCTTCTGGCTTCTGTGAGGCCTAACACCTCCCTAGGGCTCCCATCTGGGAGGGGTGGGCTCTCTTAGGGCTCCTCTCCCTGGAAACTGTCTTCAGTTGGTTTAAAGTGCTGTTAATGCTCCCACCTGACCTGCGGGACCCACGCGTTTGAGCAGCAGGTGCAGGCGGGCGCGGCCCCCCTAGTCCAGGAGGCTGTTGCTTTGACTCGGAGCCTCCTGGCTCGGCCTCAGCTGAGGACTTTTTTTTTTTTTTTTTTGACACGGGGTCTTGCTCTGTTGCCCAGGCTGGAGTGTGGTGGTGCGATCACAGTTTGCTGCAGCCTTGGACTCCCAGGCTGAAGCTATCCTCCCACCTAAGCTGCCCGACTATGACAGGTGCACGCCACCACGCCTGGCTGATTTTAAAATTCTTTGTAGAGTTGGGGATCTAGCTGTGTTGCCCACCCTGGTCTAGACCCCCTGGGCTCAAGTCAGCTGAGGATCTGGTGACCACTGAACCTGCTCTTCCTGGAATATGGGATTACTGAAATTATGTTTGAGGATTTCAGTTTTGGGGTTACATTAGTAACCATTCTTTGACTTTAGAAAATAATTATTTCACATCCCCCACCCCCCACTGTTGTGACTCCAGGCCCCTGGAGGGAGATGGGGCAGGGGGAGAAGGTTCTCCACGAAGGACTTTGCAGCCAGCCAGGCCGTTTCCTCGTCACATGACCAGGCACTTTAGACTCGTAACTGGGAATTATCTTGGCCTCTGGGGACTTGGTCCTCCGAGGTGCCTGGGTATTGAGTAAGCAGATTCCACATCTTACTACCCGGGATCTCCAAGGCCACACAATCCCCTTTCGAAGCCCCGAGTTTTTCCCAGGGCCCTGCGGGTGCTTGTCTGGGGCACTCTTCTGTCCTTAGAGGGTATTTACTGCCAGGGGGTCAGGGAAGGAGGGGAAGGGAGGGCCTGACTCGGGCCTCCAGGTCCCGGTGGCCCAGGTGCCCCGGCTGTGAGCCCAGCACCGTCCCCTCTGTCCTGTGTGCCTCCCTGGGGCACAGCCTCTGCCTTTCTGTGGGCCTCGGCATCCTCCCAAGTTGTATGTTGGAGGCCCTTGTGAGCTCTGAGTCCGGGATACCTGTGGTCTTGTTCTCATTAGAGATTCTCATGTCAGTTCTGGGTGTTGGGGGAGCCTTGGAGGTGTGGGGAGAGTTTCTCAGCCCATGGCTCAGCCTTGGGCAGGCCCCACCCTTCCCGCCCTGGCTTGTCATGGGGTGAGGATAGGAGGGCTTGGCCCTACAGGGCAGTGCTGCCTCCCTCCCCCGGCCCCCGGAGCGGGCTGGGTGGGGCCTAGGGGCTTCCAGCACCCTCTGGCCCGTGCAACATTGGGGATGAGGGCCAGTTCCCCCTCCGGGAGTGGCCCCTGCTTTGCTCTGTGCAGTGGTGGAGCCGGGACCAGGGCTCTGCCTCTGGGTCTCATCTGGCGGGACAGGGTCCTGGTCAGCCCAAGCGGGGACAGGGTATCCTAAGACCTCAGGGCTGTGTCCTGCAGCAGAGCCGGGCGGCCCAATTCCCACCTCCTCAGACCCAGGACCCCATCACATTCCCGCTTCTGGGAGGCGTCTTCTCCCTGCCCACCCATCCGAGGGTTGGAGGAAAACATCCGGCTCCGGACACAGGGGCTCTGGCTGAGGGGACAAAGGTCAGAGGAAACAGGAGCCCCACTGCGGAGGCTGAGCCAAGAGGCTGGTCCTGCCACTGCGGATGGAGGCGGCTGTCAACCTGGTGAGAAGGAGATGGGCCCCAGAGTCTCAGACTCCATGCCTGTGAGTGGGCATGGGGTCAGCTAAGGTCAGCGGGGTTGGGGCTGACCGAGAGGGGCCCCCACAGTCTGTCCACCCAGGCTGGGCGTGGCACCTCCCGTTTCCATTTTTTATGCCCTTCCAGTCAACATTCAGAGATCTCTTGTTAGAAGATGGTAGTGAAGCCAGGAGTGGTCACTGCCCGGCACAGGCCCTGCTGGGATCACCAGGATGTGACTGACCGGCAGCCTTGGGGACAGACTGGCCAGGGTCCCCAGCTGGGTGGGTGTTTCCTTGCACTCTGCCTGGCACAGTCAGCTCTTGGTCCCTGGACGCCCGACTCTTCCCCCAGACCCAAGCCTCGGGGGTAGGACAGGAGTGTGGGCCTGGACGTGGACCATGGGGATGAGATGCCAGCCCGAGGGCTGCAGGGGTCTAGCCGGGACGGAGCTGACTCTGAGCCTGCCTTGATGGGCTGGAGGCTTCCAGAAGGTGTGTGCTCACCTGGTGCTCGGGATGGGCCTCTGCTCCCTGGAACGGAGTGGCTGGGGTGTTCTGGGTGAGAAGCTCCCAGCCACGCCTCTGTCCACTCTCTGGGGTCTGGTGCAGGAGTCTCTAGGTGGGCGGAGTGGGGGTCCTCTTGAGCCAGGCTGGGCAGGGGACTCTTACATGAGCTTGAGGCCTGAGCATTGCTTCCATTCTTAGTGGATGTGGGGGCGGTGCTGAAGGAGGCAGGATCTTCTTTTTTTTCTTTTTTATAAAGACTGGATCTTGCTTTGTTGGCCAGGCTGGTGTCAAATTCCGGGGATCACAAGCATGAACCTCCTCCATGCCCGATTTGAGGGATTTTTTTTTTTTTTTTGAGACAGAGTCTCACTCTGTTGTCCAGGCTGGAGTGTAGTGCAGTGGCCTGATCTCAGCTCACTGCAACCTCTGCCTCCCAGGTTCAGGTCATTCTCCTGCCTCAGCCTCTCGAATAGCTGGGATTACAGGCACACGCCACCATGCCGGGCTATTTTTTGTATTTTTTAGTAGAGATGGGGTTTCGCCATGTTGGTCAGGCCGGTCTCGAACTCCTGACCTCAGGTGATCTGCCCTCCTCGGCCTCCCAAAGTGCTGGGATTACAGGCGTGAGCCACTACGCCCGGCTGGGATCCTCATGACCCAAGTCAGCATCTGGATTGAGTGACATTCCAAGTCTCTGTTGAGAGACCCCCAGGTTGGGCTGTGGGGCGATGGGGCCAGGGCTCTGCTCTTTTGGAGTCTAGGCTTCCTTTCTGTGAAAGAGGTGAGAAGGAGTGCAGGTTAGGAATGGAGATTCAACACTGTGTGACCCTGGGCAAGGGGCTTCCCTTGTCTGTGCTGTGTGTTCTCATCTCTAAAATGGACCACGATGGCGTCCTCACAGGGTAGCTGTGAGGGTTACAGTGACGGGCGTGTGCGGTCCAGTCACGTGTCTTTCATGGCTGATACTCTGTCTTGGAGCTTTGAAAGGGTCAGGACATAACCTGGAGTTGGGGCGGGGTCCCCTGCAGGGAGTGACTGTCCCAAGCCCTCCTCAGGGCGTGTCTGCAGCCTCTAGGCTTTGTAGCAGCAGGGACTCAGCATCCCAGGTCTAGAGGGGTGACAGCGTCCCTTCATTATAGTCTCGGGTGAGTTCGTGCCGGGAGTGTTGTGGTGGGCAGGCTTACGATGCAGATGAACTCAGCTGTGGGAAATTGGAATGTCTGGTGTGATGAGGTGCAGCCCACATCTCTGGGACAGAAAAAGGGGAGGGACATGGAGACCCCCCCCCATCACTTGGGCTCCAGCTTGGGTCTGGGGGCCGGGCCACCTACCGTGGGGGTCCTGAGGACATTGTAGTCTCTGTTCTTTGGACTTGGCCTTCTTTTATGGAGGAGGTTTTTGTGAGAATCCAATATTCATTTTGTGTTCTTGGGAGAAAAATGCAGCTATTTCCTGGCCAGACAGAGGTGGTGGAACGGCCCAGAATCCTGGCATACTCAGAAACAGGTGCAATCATAAATCGCTGTTTGTTTTTGTTTGATAAAAATGGGCTTGTCTGAGGAGACAGTGGGTTCCCAGACGAGCGGCCGTGCCGTGTGCCTTTCGCACGGTGCCCAGAGGGGCGGCATTTCTGCTGTGTCCTGGGAGCCCACATACCTGCGGCGGCTGGCCATCTTGAGTGGATGAGAGAGCAAGCCTGCCCCTCGCCTGGGCTTTGGTGTCTGGCCAGATGGGCCTGCGGTCTCTGCCGAGCCGGGCCCTGGTATCTGCCCTGCCGAGGGAACTAGGTGAGGCTGCTTGTTGACCAAAGAGGTTGTGCCACCCGGAGGGTCAGGGCTGGGAGCAGAACAGGGCGCCCTGCCCGAGCCCATCCCCACGAACCCAGATTTCAGAGCCCACCTGCCCCATGCCTCACTTGGCCGCCCCTGCAGAGGCTGAGGGTGGGTGGGAGCAGCAGAGTAGGGGTGCTTTGAGCCCAGGAGGTGGCAGGATGTGAGGCTGGTGCTGTTCCACCTGCTGGGACCTGTGTCCAGGGCCTCCAGGGGAGGGGAAGAAGGAGCTCGGCCCCTGCCAAGGCAGGAGGGGGCTGGGTCTGGTTTTGTGCACTGGGATCCCTAGTTACTACCTGGCAGTTCTTGACTCAGGGAGGGCTAAAGACATGCTTGGAGGGCTGGGGGTGGCTGAGGTCCCAGGCGGCCCTGCTGCTCCTCTTGAGGCTTTGCTGCAGTTCATCCTTAGGCTGGGCCTCTCCCACCCCAGGCCCTCAACAGGAGCATGACTCTAGACTCACTCTCTGCCTGTGGTGTGTGGGGGGTGGTACTGTGCTGAGCCTGGGGACCAGGGGGCGGGTTGGTTTCGAGGCTCTGTGTTAGAATAGACGCCGGTGGCAGCCCACTCCTGAAGGTTGGCTTTGTCCTCAGTTCTGGGGGCTTCTGCGTGTGCAGCCTCATTTATTCCTCAACCCCTGAGTGGGTGTGATCGGCTTCCCTTTTCCAGATGGGAGGTGGAAGTGTGTGCACAGCTGCAGAAGCCTCTCTGGAGGATTCTGTCCTGGGGAAAGGGGCAGATTGCTGCGGGAGTTGGGGGACTGGTCTGAGGCCTCCCGAACGGAACGGAACCCCATCCAGGAAGCGGCGGTGTCCTGGCCGCTTTCTCTCACGCTTTGTGACGTAGCGAAACCTCCCAGGCCAGGTCCTGTTTCTGAGCTGGCTCCTGACCCCAGGCGTCCCACGCCCTGCACCTGTTGAGCTCATACTTGGCTGTCTGTTCATGCCCCAGGCAGGCCAGACCACTTCACACGCCTGCAGGCACCCTTTGCACTGTGGGTTAACCATTAACTCAGCCTTGGACAAGCCTGGTCCCCAGTGCCTTAGGGACCGGCTTACCTTCGGAGCCTGCCTGGTCCCAGGGTGCAGAGCTGACCTTCTGCCTGGGGGTCCTGCTGATGCCCAGTCTCCAGAGTCCCCCACCCTACCCCCTGAAGAAGGTTGGGAAACATTCCCCTCTTCCCTCCTTTACCCTCCTGACTGCCTGGGAGGCAGGGCCACTGGGCTGGGGGCATCTGACCTTGTGCTGAGGTCTCCTCATTCACCCAGCAGCGTGCATTCCCCCACGCCCCTGTGCTCAGGGGGTGACCCAGCCTCTGTTTCCTTTCTAGCCTCAGTTTCCCCATGAACCGTGAGGGGTGAAGTGGGGGCTGTTCTTGGACTTAGACCCTGTATGCGGCAGGGCTGGTTCCATGGGCACAGATGGAGCGCCTGCTGGGTGCTTGGCTCCCCAGGGCCTGGGAGGGCAGGAAGGTGGTGGCTGTTCCCTGGAATGTGCCCCAGGGGGCAGGTGGGACAGCCTAGCAGTTAGGGACAGGTTTAGTTAGGGCTTGCCTGTGTCTCAGTTTCTTCTTCTGTGAATGGAGGTGCCAGTTGTGCCTCCTTATAGGGTGGTTGGGAGGATGACATGAGTGCTGGGGTTTGGGCTGGGAGAGCCGGTGCTCGACTCACGCGGTCCCTGGCCGTGCATTAGGGGTCTGTTGATGCCAGGCGTGTGTGTAGTAAGATTCCCATAATGGGGCCCATGTGTGCATTATGCCTGCATGAATGTGTGTGGGGGGTGGAGTTGCCTCCCCATGACAGGGTATGTGTGTACATTATACAGGTGTGTGTGTGGGGTGGAGTTGTGTTCCCATGACGGGGCTTGTATGTGCATTATGCATGTGTGCATGTGTGTGTGTGTGTGTTTCTTGCCTCCCTTGTTGAATGCCTGAAGCTCCCCCTCTCTGGCCTGGACTGGGCCATTGTCTGCCTTCAGCTCCCCCAGGAAGGGGCTGTGGAGGCAGGACCCCTATGTTGTGGTTCTGTGCCTGGAGAATTGAGGGCAGGTGTGGCTTGCGGACAGGCAGAGTCCGGTCTGAAGAGGGACACTCGGCTGAGGTCTGGTTCGCTTTTGAGCTGCCTGTGCCTGACAGCCACAGCCCACCAGCCTGTGCTCCTCCCGGTTCATCTTGTGGAGCCTCAGTGATGGCCCAGAGTTCCTGGCCCTGGTTTCCGAGGTCAGGCCTCTCTGAGCCCAAGGAGAGCCTTGGACCTGGGGGAGTCATGAGGGGACCCCGGTTGTGGGTCTGCTGGCCCTGCTGCCTGGGGGCTGGCAGGGAGGTGGGGACCTCATCAGGCCAGCAGCTGGGATTATCATCTGGACTCTCAAGTCCACAACAACCTCAGGCTAGGATACAGCCACGAACCCCCCATTCCTAGGCCATGGCTGTAAAATTTTTTTTAATTAATAGAGATAGGGTCTTGGTGTATCGCCCAGGCTGGAGTGCAGTGGTATTATCACAGCTCACTGCAGCCTCAAACTCCTGGGCTCAAGTGATACTCCAACCTCAGCCTTCTGAGTAGGCTGGGAGTACAGGTGCCACCATGGCTCGCTAGTTTTTAAATTGTTTTTAGAGACAGGCTCTTACTATGTTGCCCAGGCTGGTCTTGAACCCCTGGAGTTAAGCGATCCTCCCGCCTTGGCCTTCCTAAGTGCTGGGATTACAGGCGTGAGCCACCATGCTCAGCCTGGCTTTTAAAATGTATTTAATAACAACATGATCATTTGAAAACATTTTCCAGCTGCACATCCACACACAAGCAAACACTTTCCCTGGCCACCTGCACCCCAGAACCCCCAAACTCCCACACCTTAGCAGTGTGCATCCTTCAGACCCCCCAGGCACACGTGAACCTTTGGGTTTATTTTAAACAAAAATAGGATGAATCTACAAAATGCCATGCTCCAACGCCAGGCGTGGTGGCTCTCACTTGAAATTCCAGCACATTGGGAGGCTGAGGCAGGAAGATCACTTGAGTCCAGGAGTTCAACATCAACCTCGGCAACATAGCGAGATCTCATTTCTACCAGAAAAAAAAAAAATTTTAAATTAGCTGGGCATGGTGGCCTGTGCTTATAGGTGGGAGGCTGAGGTGGAAGGATCATTTGAGCCCAAGAGTTCAAGGCTGCAGAGAGCTATGATTGGCCTGGGTGACAGGGTGAGATCCTACTCAAAAAAACTAAAACACACACAAAAAAAACTGCACTGCAGCTTGTAGGTTTTTCACCTGGTACTCCTACACTCTCCACCACAAGGTAGCGTTCCTGGGAGGAGGTCAGAGGTCAGAGGTCAGGCTGCTCTCTCCTCCCTCCCAGCCTGTCCCTGGCTCCCAGCACGTCGTGTTGTCTGAAACTCCATGCAGGCATTCATGGCTGGGCTGTATTCTGTCGGACAGGTGGCCAAGGTGGAATACGTCAGGAAGAAACCAAAATTAAAAGAAGTCCAGGTGAGGTTAGAGGAGCATTTGGAGTGCGCCTGCGCAACCACCAGCCTGAATCCGGATTATCGGGAAGAGGACACGGGTGAGTGGCTGCCTTCGTTGGCATTGGTGTTCGAGAACAGATCCTCGGAGCCTTGCTTTTGGGGTGTTAGGTGGCCCCCTGGAGCGCGATGCTCACGACTGTGTGCATCTGGGCTGCTGTTGAAGGACTTGTTGGCCTGCTCCTGGGCCAGATGCCTGCTGAGGAGGCAGATCCCACGCCTGCAGGTGTCCAGTGGGGAGCCCAAGCCGCGGCACTGACAGGAGAGGAGGTTCAGGCCTCACTGAGAGGGGCTGGGAGTGCATAAGATGCCCAACTCATCAGTGGGCCACGGGGCTGAGATGAGAAGAATCTGAAGATGGGCCCCTGCCGGGATGGGCGGGAGGAGCAAGTTCGAGGACTACAGCTGCCCTGGCTGGCTGGGGTCTCTCCTTCACCCCACTGAGCGGACTCCACCCAGGAGCAGAATGGCCTCTGTGCCCTGCTGTGTCTGGGCCCTGGGGGCACGAGGGGACTCAGAAGTTTCTCCATGCCAGGGTGCTGGCCTTCTCTTCTGGAAAGATAAACACCGTAGGTATTTGTTGCTTCAGTTCTTCACCCCGACGGCCATCCCTTGGCCCACTCACTGCCGTGCCCTTTTGTTAACAGGAAGGCCTAGGGAGTCAGGTAAAAAACGGAAAAGAAAAAGGTTAAAACCCACCTAAAGCAGCCAACCAGGTAGGACCTGTCCGCTGGACATGCTGAGTCCTGCAGGGCGGGGAAGTGCAACCAACTGATCACACCAGCAAATCACGCTTCCTGTCTCGCCGGGTGCGGCAGGGACGTGGCCCTGATTGGCCTTCATGGTGTCTGCTGGGCTTGGGTCTCCTTGCTCCCCGTCTGCTCCTGCCTCGCAGAACGCCCTGGCCCGCGGCTCACTCCCACTCTGGGAGCCTGCCTTCAGCTTTGTCCTTCTCTTTGTCGTTGATTGGGGACGCAGGAGCATTGCACATGAATGGAATGGGTTGGGCGACCTGAGCAGCGGTGGGGCTGCTCTGACCGCCTGACCACTCTGGGATCACCCACCCCATTTGACAGATGAAAAAACTGAGGCTTAACTGAGATTACAGATAAGGACTGTTGGAGGCTGAATATATCTGGAAATCCTTTATAAACGCACAGGGCTGTCGGCTCCTGTGTTGGAAATTGCATTTGGCTGCTAGTGACACCAGACAGCACAGGGATTGAGATAAGGTCGAGTTTCATGACTTTCATCTAAAAGTGGGATTGCAGAGCAGGGAGGGTAGCCTTGAAGTATCATCAGGGTCTCCCTTCTGTCTGGCTAGTGGCATCCATCTGCAGTTGCCTCATGGCCCAAGGTGGCTGCGAAAGCTCCAGAAACCACATCTGTGCTCCAGGCTGGAAGAAGGAGTGAGGGGGGAAAAGGGCAAAATAACACCCTTAGAGAGCTATCCTGGAAATTCTACCCAGTGACTTTTGTGTTTTTCTCAGCTGCCATCCCTCCACTGCAAGGGAGCTTGGGAAACGTCTCCTAGCAACACACGTCACTTCCCAGATGGAGATGGGACCTAGGCAGTCGCTGTCATCACGGAGGAGGCAGTTTCAAGCCTTCCTGGTCCTTGGCATTGGCCCGCCTGGCTTGGGAAAGTTGGAGCCCTGTCTGGCCTGGTTCCTCCTCCTGGCACGTGGGACTCCATGGCGGCCAAAACAAATAGTTTCTTTAGAAGAGAGGAGGCTCTCAGAGATAGGGTGTCTGAGAACCCTGGCTCCTGTTTGCAATGTGGGACTTGGGCCTGCGGGTGAGGTCCATTCATGAGGAGCCTCTTGGGAGGAAAGTATCCACTTGGGCGGGTCTTTGAAGTAGTCCAGGACTGTTGGTCAGCCAGCCTTGGCTTCGTTTGCCCAAAGTGTGGTGTGATGGGTGGTTTCGTGCCTGCCTGCAGGTTCCGTTTCTACAGAGCGTTAGGCTCTGGCCTCCGTGGGCCTGCTGGTGACAGATCCCATGGTGAGAGGCTGGCACTCCTGTTGTCCCGTGCCTGGCTGGCACTCATGCTCAGCCTATAGTTGGCCCAAGTGTTGGAGTGTGTGAAGGAGCGGCAACATAGGATGCGGAAGAGTTGTTCTTAAAGAATCAGCATAGGTCTGCTTAGGTGCAGACTCTTCTGTCTGGCTGGTGGCCTCCATTCTCAGGGTTGTCTCATGGGCCAAGGTGGCTGCCAGAGCTCCAGAAATCACATCTAAGCCCTCGGCTGGAAGAAAGGAAGGCAGGGAGAAGGGCAAATGAACCATTCTTGGCCTCAGTTTCCCCCATCTGTACAATGGAAGAATGGGGCTTGGTCTCTAGACATGTTCTTCTGTGAGATACTGGGAGCCTAATCCCAATTCCTGTCAGGGTACTGCAACATGGCTAATGTGGCAAATGTGATTCTGGAAATTTCATGAAAACTTGAAATCCATGTGTACCCCTGATTGGGTTAAATGTTTTCACCCTGTTTGCCTCCTATGCAGTGATGTGTGTGCTGGGTGGTTCACTTGGTCGGTGGTCTCAGTGTCTGTCTTTCCCTTCTCCCTGCAGATGTGAGGTGAGGATGAGCCACAGCCCTTTCCTGGGACATGGATGTACATGGCGTGTTACATTCCTGAACCTACTATGTACGGTGCTTTATTGCCAGTGTGCGGTCTTTGTTCTCCTCCGTGAAAAACTGTGTCCGAGAACACTCGGGAGAACAAAGAGACAGTGCACATTTGTTTAATGTGACATCAAAGCAAGTATTGTAGCACTCGGTGAAGCAGTAAGAAGCTTCCTTGTCAGAAAGAGAGAGAGAGAGAGAGAAAACAAAACCACAAAACATGACAAAAACAAAACGGATTCACAAAAATATCTAAACTCGACGAGATGGAGGGTCGCTCCCGTGGGATGGAAGTGCAGAGGTCTCAGCAGACTGGATTTCTGTCGAGATTGGTCACAGGTGCTTTTACCGAGGATAAGAGCCTGCTTTGGGAACGACTCCAGAGGGGTGCTGGCGGGCTCTGCAGGGGCACGCAGAAAGCAGGAATGTCTTGGAAACCGCCACGCGAACTTTAGAAACCACACCTCCTCGCTGTAGTATTTCAGCCCATACAGAAACCTTCCTGAGAGCCTTAAGTGGATTTTTACACCATAAAGTGATTATTAAAGCTTTTCCTTTGCTCTTTGGCTGAAAGCTTTTTTTTAATTATCTCTTGGATGACATTTACACCGATAACACACAGGCTGCTGTAACTGTCAGGACAGTGCGACGGTATTTTTCCTAGCAAGATGCAAACTAATGAGATGTATTAAAATAAACATGGTATACCTACCTATGCATCATTTCCTAAATGTTTCTGGCTTTGTGTTTCTCCCTTACCCTGCTTTATTTTTTAATTTAAGCCATTTTGAAAGAACTATGCGTCAACCAATCGTATGCCGTCCCTGCGGCACCTGCCCCAGAGCCCTTGTTTGTGGCTGAGTGACACCTTGTTCCCCGCAGTATACACCTAGAATGCTGTGTTCCCGCGCGGCACATGAGATGCATTGCCGCTTCTATCTGTGTTGTCGTGCCCTGGTGCCGTGGTGGCGGTCACTCCCTCTGCTGCCAGTGTTTGGACAGAACCCAAATTCTTTATTTTTGGTAAGATATTGTGCTTTATGTGTATTAACAGAAATGTGTGTGTGTGGTTTGTTTTTTTGTAAAGGTGAAGTTTGTATGTTTACCTAATATTACCTGTTTTATATACCTGAGAGCCTGCTATGTTCTTTTTTTGTTGATCCAAAATTAAAAAAAAATACCACCAACAAAACCCATGGACGTGAGAAGCGTTTTGTGGTACGTTTTTCTAGCACTGATTCTAGACCCTGGTTGCCAGGTCATGCGGTGTTTTGTTGGGTGGAAGCGGAGGTCAGAGCTTTCTGGGTGGGGTCCCTGGACCTGCCTCCATGGTTTAGCACCTGCGGGGGTTAGGCCAAGGGCATCCTCCTGCAGGCTGCACTCCCTGGAGCGGATGAGGAGTGTCAGAGTAGCCAGAAGACCATGAAGAGTTTCATCCAAGAAGGGAGCCCACCTGACCTGGTGTGTCCATGTGCGGCACCCACCATACCCTGCCCGGGCTGGCCCCTCCACCACCTCCAGGCCCACGAGACAAACCATCGAGGTCGCTTTCAATCTTGACCCCACGTTCTCCGAGGACCATCTGTGGACCGGTGGCTGGCTGGCATCTGTTGTCCATGTGCTGATGGAAGGTTCTTACGAAGGATTGTCTTCAACAGCTTATCTTCATGGTGCTGTTTTCAGCCTCATCAGGGCAGCCTGGAGGCTGGAGGGGAAGTGCAGGGCCAGGTGGTTGCAACCTGGTTCCTGTTCCTTGGATGCCTGCTGGGGCCCTGCCTGGGCCTGTGGGCTGCTGTCCAGCTCTGCACTGGTTACAGCACCTTGCCCAGGAATGTGCGTTGGATGTGACGTGTGACAATGTAACATGTATTTGTTTCCGTGAGATGCTGGTGACAATGCTCCGTTTTTCTTTTTTGTGTAAAGTCGTCTGGTGTAACACCGTGTCCATTAAAGTGATGGGGCAGAAAAGCCAGGTGTGCTATTGGGGAAGAGAGAATTCCATAAGAATTCCATAGGTCTCGAGCCCAGGGGTGGCTGAGGTAGCAGTAGAGGTGGGAACTCAGGCCTCCTTCCTTCTCTCCCTCCTTCCTCCTTCCCTCCTTCTGTCTTTCCCTCCCTCACTCCCTCCTTTCGTCCCTTGTTGGTTCATTCATGCAGGTGAGGGCCCTAGTGCCAGCTCCTCCTGTCCCTGCATGGGGAGAGTCCTGGGGAGGGGCAGGCAGGGTGGAGGCCACTCCAGCCAGGAAGAGCTGCAGCACGGTGGAGGCTGTGGTCTGAGGCTGGATCCTTTCCGAGCCTCTCCACCCACATGGGCCTGCAGCCTTTGTTGCGGCTCTGCCTTGCATTCCCGGGATTTCTGCTTCTGCCTGGGCCCAGGAAGATGGCTTTCTGCCCAGGGTCAGCTCTTCATGTCTTGTGAGCCCTGTGACCTTGACCGAGGGGCCTCCATCTGCATCTCTACATGCACATCTGTGAAATGGAGCTGCAGCTCAGGCAAGGTGAGGAAGTCACGCCATTGACATGCCTGGTGCAGGTCTTGTCTGCTGCCTCCTGCTGGGACTTCACTCTGGCCTGTAGTATTTCTAGGCCCCAGTATGGCATAGGACAAAGCCCTTGGGCACAGGGATTGCTGAGCAGTGATGGTGCTGCCTGTGAAAACAAAGTTCCTGCACCTGCCTGGAAACCTGAACGACGCACCTGCTCGCACAGTGCCCTTGCCAGGGTTCATGAGAGCTGGGGTCCAGCCTTTGCTGGGCTTCTCCTTTAGCTTGGGGGCATTTCCTTTTCTTTACCCAGGCCTCCATGTCCTGGCTGTGGAGGGGGTTGGAACTGGCTGGGAGAGTCAATGACTGCAGGTGGTCTCCAGCCCTGGGTCCCTACAGTCTTGGGATTCCCAGTGGCAGGTGAGGCTGAGGCCTGGGTCTGGGCCAGGCGGGCCTGGGTCTTTGCCTGGGTCCTGTGCACAGAGCAGTCGCTGGGCTGGGCCAGGCTCGGAGACCCCGCTCTGCAGAGAAGCCCTTCTGGTTTGTTCCCTCTGGTCAGGCACAAGAAGCCGCGGCCCTCCTGGGGGCTCCCCGGGTTTTTTGAGCTTTTCATACTTAGCCACAGGTTCCTCCAAGGATTCTAGGGATGGGAACTTGAGGGCATGGCTCCCATTTTAAAGATGAGGGAGCTGTGCCCCTGGCATGCCCTGAACGCCTGGGGGACCCCAAGCAGAAGGGTCTCAGGACACAGAGCGGCAGGACTTGTGCTGTGGTCGGGCATCCAAGGGCCCTTCCATCTCCTGGGCCTTGACTCTGCCCCGTCCCACTTGTGTGCTGGGCCCCAGCCTCTGGAGGAGCATTGGGGCTGGAGCTCCCAGAGTGCCTGCAAACAGCAGGGCCAGCCAGGCTCTTCTGGGGTTGTGTCCTGGGCAGGTGCCGAGACTGACACTGAAGGTCCTTGCCCTGCAGCTATCACCAAAGGGCCAAGATTCACAGAGAGATTTGCCTCTGCATGCTCCCTGGAAATGGGATCAGGAAGGACCAAGATACAGACCCCAGGGAAGGCATGGCCTCCAGGTCCAAAAGGAAGAGCAGGGATTAGAACTCAAGTGGCAAAAATCACAGAATCCCTCCACCCCACACACAGAGCCCCATTCCCTCACAGAAGCCCCCTGTCCTCTCACAGAACCCTGGTCCCCTCATAGATCCCCTGTCCTCTCACAGATCCCCCATCCTCTCACAGAACCACGGTACCCTCACAGATCCCCGTCCCCTCAAATCCCCATCCCCTCACAGATCCGTCTGTTCCCTTACAGATTCCCCTGTCCCCTCACAGATTTCCCATTCCCTCACAGATCCCCTGGCCTCTCACAGATACCCCCATCCCCTCACAGATTCCCCCATTACTGCACAGATCCCCCTGTCCCCTCACAGACACCCCGTCACCTCACAGATGCCCCCAACAACTCACAGATTTCCCATCCCCTCACAGATCCCCAATCACCTCACAGATGCCCCATCCCCATCCACCTCCTGGTCCTCCATTCCATCCCCTCCATTCCCCATCCCTCGGTCCCCCCCCTCCTCCATCCACAGATCCACATTCCACAGATCCATCCCATCCCCCCCAGATCCATTTCCTCCATTCCATCCCCCCAATCCCTCACAGATCACCCCATCCAGATCCCCTCCACAGATCCATCCATTCCTGAATCCCAGATCCCTGAATCCCCCCTCCTCCATCCCCCTCCAGATCCATTCCATGTCCAGATCCATTCCACAGATCCCCCCGTCCTTCACAGATCCCCGTCCCTCCATCCCCCCAGATCCTCCACAGATCCAGGTCCCCCCTGACCCTCCTGAATCTTCCATCCCCTCCATCCCCTATCCACAGATCCATTCCATCCCTGAATCCCCTCCATCCCCGTTTCCTCTGAATGCCCCTGTCCTTCCTGGTCCCTCCGGGTCCATCCACAGATCCATCCCCCCTGAATCTTCCATCCTCAATTCTCCTTCCTCACCAGATCCTCCATTCCCCTGGTCACCCCCCACACGATTCCATCCTCTCACAGATCCCTGTCCCTGTTCAAATCCCATCCCCCTGAATCTCCCCATCCCCTCACAGATCTCCCCTCACCAGTCCCCATCTCCTGAGATACCGTCCCCCTAAATCCCCAGATCCCCTCCTGAATCCCCCATCTCCTCACAGACACCCCTGTTCCTCACCTTGAGATCCCCAGATCCATCCCTGAGATCCACCATCCTCCAGATCCCCTGTCCACAGATCCTGTCCCCCCTGAATCCCCAGATCCGTCCAGATCCACAGATCCATCCCCTCCATCCCCCCACCAGTCCCTTCAGATCCTCCACAGATCCCCATCCACCTCCCTGGTCCCCGTCCACAGATCCCCAGACTCCCTGTCCACAGATCCATCCACTCCATCCACAGATCCATCCCTTCACTCATCCTCCTGATCCCCATCCACCTCCCCAGATCCCCTCCTGATCTTCCATCCCTGTTCCATCCCCTCCAGATCCCCCCTCCGGGTCTCCCTCACAGATCCCCCATTCCATTCCGGGTCCCCCTCTGGATCCCCAGATCCACAGATCCCTCCACAGATCCCCTCCACAGATCCCAGATCCCCCCAGATCCAGCCACCCTCCGTTCCCTCCCCCCTGATCCACAGATCCCTCCTCACAGATCCATCCTGTGGATCCAGATCCACAGATCCATTCCATCCCTCCAGACCACAGATCCACAGATCCATCCACCTCCAGATCCATCCTCCACAGATCCCCCCCAGACCCCACAGATCCCCCTCCACAGATCCATCCCTCCAGATCCCCCCCGTTGACCAGATCCCCCTCCCCATACCTCACAGATTCCCCATCCCTCACAGATCCCCCTCACAGATCCCCATCCACCTCACAGATCCCCCATCCCCTCACAGATCCCTCACAGATCCCCATCACCTCACAGATCCCCTATCCCCTCACAGATCCCCCCTCACAGATTCCCTATCCCTCACAGATTCCCCATCCCCTCACAGATCCCCCATCACCTCACAGATCCCCATGTCCCCTCACAGATCCCCCCGACCCCTCACAGATCCCCCCGTCCCCTCACAGATCCCTGTCTCCTCTGTACAGCCGCTTCCAGCGGGTCCTGGTCCTGGGGTCTCCGGGTTTCCGGGATGGGCAGGGGGAGGGGACACAGGCCCAGGGCTGAGAACGGCGACCCCAGGCTCAGACGCTGCCCGGGGCCAAGGCTGGACCGGAAGTGGCAGGTTCCCGCCGCCTGTGAGTTCCGCAGGTTCCCGGAGGCGCCCGGCGAGGGTGACAGGCCCCAGGAGCGCTGTGACCGCCACCCGTGCCCAGCGATGGAGTGAAGGTAGCCTCCTCCGTTTGCGGGGAGAATTTTGGTTCAAGGCTCCGGCGCCCCGGGGACAGGCAGGCTAGGAGGGTCGGTGCAGGGGAAGGAGGCCGGGCCCTCGTGGCTCCCCCGGGGACTCTGGAGGTGGGCACGCCTCGGCCCCCAGCCCCGCGGCTGACACCGGGCTCCTCCCACGGCCCAGCCAGCGCCTCACAGCCCGGTGGCCCTGCCCCTGCGGCCACACTGGCCGCCTCCTGACGCCCCAAAGCCTCAGTTTCCCTCTGGCCGTCGGGAGGCGGATGCCCCGCAGGGTGAACCCGTGGCTGTGGCAGCCTCAGCCCTCATTCCCTCTGGCAGCTCGGGAGGACGTGGGTCCCCAGAGTGCCTAGCGGGGAGGAGAGTCCTGAAGAGTGTCTGGGAGGGGTCGCCAGCTCGGGGAAGTGGTGGGGCCTCTGAGCCACCAGGGGGCCGAGGCCTCTCCCATGACCTGTCTGGGGCGGTGCCTGGTCTGCGTGGGGTCCGGCTTCTGGGTGCCTCCTTATCCCCGCGCCTCTCCAAGCTGCGGGGCCTGGTACGGGGCCTGGCATGGCCTCCTGCCTCCTACTCCGAGGTCCAGGTGCGTCGTGAAGCACCCCCCAGCCCTGCGGCAGGATCGTGCCCCACTGTCCAGGGGACTCGCCTGCCTCGGCAGACCTTTCTTTTCTTTTTCGAGACACAGTCTGGCTCTGTCCTCCAGGCTGGAGTGCCCTGACACGATCTCTGCTCACCACAACCTCCTGTCTTTCGGGTTCAAGTGATTCTCCAGCCTCAGCGTCCTGAGTAGCTGGGACTACAGGCACCTGCCACTAAGTCCGGCTAATTTTTTGTATTTTTAGCAAAGACAGGGTTTCACCATGTTGGCCAGGCTGGTCTCCAACTCCTGGCCTCAAGCTCCCGTCTCAGCCCCCCAAGGTGCTGGGATGAGAGGCCTGAGCCACTGTGCCAGGCCCCACCTTCCACCTTGGCTCCATCCCGAGTCCTGAGATTGGCTGGGTCTGAGTCCCGTGTACCATTTCTGTTGTTAGATAGATTTCCATCAGAAGCACAAGACAGAAAATGGAGGAGGATGGGATTCCCCAAGGAAATCAGGGTGCCATTCATAGATGGGGCTACTAAGTGGGATGCTGGGCGTGCTTTGGCCTGGGTGCCCCAGAGGCAGAGCCTGAGAGACAGAGTTGTGGGCCTATGGTTTGCAGGAGGGCGGATCCCAGCAATACAGGGAGGGGCTAGGGTGTGAAATGGTCAAGTGGGAGACCTCACTGAGTCAGCTCCGGGCTCCGAATCCTGGGACCTGGAGCCTGCACACAAGAATGCCGGGAGGTTCCAGGATCCCCCCAGAGGCTTGGAGAAGGCCTGGGTAGGAAGCCAGGTGGCAGAGGCAGGAGCTGAGCAGAGATGGGCAGGAGGATGCATGCAGCCCGAGGGCAGACCACGCGTATGCGTGGCCCCCACTGTGCAGGGCCCTGCACCAGCCTCCTCATGGCTGGCTGCTTCTCATCTGGACAACCTTGTTGCCCACCCATCTGCGTGCTGTTTTCAGCCACCTGCTCTCCCAAGAGCAGCCAGGGTCATCTTCCCCAAACCCGAGACCACCCTGCTCTCCCTACCTCTCCTAGAGCCCCTGCTGCTCTGTAGGCTTAGAATGAAGTTGAGAAGCTTCCAGGGCTCCGGGCCCTGCCTGACCCCAACTGTTCCAGCCACACCCTGGCCCCGGTCTGCCACCTCATGACCTCAGCTGAGCTGGCTTGGTTGTGGCACGGGGGAATCGGAGCAGGCGGGGCTGCCCAGGCTGAAGGAACAGGGTCAAAGGGCAGGACTTTTCTGATGGGGCAGCAGCTGAGAAAATGGAGTGGCCGGGGAGGGCTGTTTATGGGACGGCCGTCTGCAGGGCCTTGGCAACCACAGCCCCCCGTCCAGGCCTCCAATCTTGCCTGGCGACAGGGCCTGGTGTGAGCTGGACCACAGGTACTTGGTGGGCCTGGTCTGGAATGGGGTCAGGGAGGCAGAGTACTTGGGAGACAGGTGCCCCTTCCCAGGTTCAGCCAAGCATGGGGCGAGAGAACTGGGCTCTGCTGGGCTCTGCCCAGCTGTTTGATGTTGGACGACCTCACTGTGACCTTGGGCTACACCACTGCCCTGGTTGGAAGAGAGGGAGGCTCGGTGGGGTGGGCTGAGCTCCAGGACCGCCAACCCTTGCCCCCCTTTGCCCACCTGTGAGTAGTTTCCCTAATGGAAAGACTGAGTGAGGGGACTCCTCAGTGGCCGGCCCTTGTGGGGGCACAGAGCTACAGGAGCTGCAGTGAGGGCCGGGACCAGGCAACTTCTAGACCCCAGGTTCTGTAAGCATCCTTGCCTGCCCTCTCCGAAGGACTTCCCAGGCCACCTTGCCCTGCCCAGCACTGGGGGCTGAGTCCTTTTTGGGTACCCCAGGTCACCTGGCAGAGTCCCTGGCCCCGAGCGGGCACTGAAGGAGGCCCTCCTACTTTTGGGGGCCCTGAGTCCTTGCCGTGAGCATTTGAGGCTGCTTCCATTCACCCTGGGATGGGAGGCAGGACCCAGCATGGCCTCAAAGGTAACTGCAGCAAGAAGGAGCTGGCCTGCCCCCTGGACTCCCACCCTGGCCTGGCACAGCTGGAGTCCACCCCCACTCCCTGAGGGTACTCAGATGAAAAGTGTGTGGTTTCTACAGAATAAAACAGCCACTGTTTCTACCCTGGCCTTTGAGCCACCAAAAAATGTGCAGTATTTGTGATCCGGCCCCCAGCCGCCCAGCCACGCACCAGCATCCAGTGGCCGAGGCCCCTGCTCGCCCCTCCCTGGGTGGTAGAAGCCATCCCGAGCCCTTCTGGCTTCTGAGCTGGAGCCTGGTGGCCCCGAGGTCCCAGGCATGGGGCTCCACCAAGGCCCTTAGTCGTCTGGTGTGCAGGACAGAGACAGACAGAAATACCCCTCCCTGACTCTGACTTCTAGGCAATCCCAGTCAGGCAGGGAAGCTCATTGCAGGCCCTAGACCCAGGCTGCAGAAACCACTGCCGACAGACCCGCCATCTCCCGCTGGCCACGGAGCACTGACTGCAACCCCCATCTGTCTCCCTCAGGGGACTCTGGGAGGAAAAAGCCCAGAGCGCACATGGGGCAGGGCAGCCTCACAATGTCTGTCCTCCACTAGGGCCATTGGTGCCAGGACTGTGGCACCCCTTCCGGTGAGGGCTGGGAGATGTGGCTGTGGGGCAGAAGCTGGGTTGCGAGCCCCATTTTGGCACTTTCTGCTGCGCTTCCATACCTCCTCACCAGGGAGGCCTGGCTGTGAACCTTTCCATTTAGGTGCTCCCAGTACTGAGGCTTCCTTGTCCCGGCTCAGCCCCAGCAGGTCCCCAGAGGCACCTGGGGAATGGCACAGGTATTCCCACACATAGTCCTCAGCACACCTGCCCCAGTGTTTCTGAGATCTCACTGAATCCCCAGGGAGGGGTCAGCGGTCGGAGCTTTGGGTCTTTCCCTACAGCTGCATTTCAGAAGGGAATGTAGCCTCTCTGGCGTGCCGGGGCTTGTGGTCCAGAGAGGCAGCTGCCACCTGGCGTGGGAGGCTTCTCAAGCTTGTCAGGCAGAGACTCATAACTCAGTGGTGAACCCCACCTGACCTCAGGACCACCTGCCTGTCTCTAGTCCAGGCTCTGCCCTGTCCTGGGCTCCCCTGGACTCCCCTGGCACAGGCTTGTGCTACTCAGCATCCACTGGCAGGGTCAACTCCCAAATCTCCTCTCCCAGGAACCAAGAGCTAGGACTTGTCCACACAGCCAGACCTCCAGCCCTGATGGATGGAAAAGCCCAGACCCTGCACTCTGGAAGGCAGGGAGGACTTATGACTGATGGGTCTCAAGAAGTTCTCTTGTTTATTTTTATATGTATTTATTTGAGACAGGATCTCTCTCTGTCGCCCAGGCTGGAGTGCAGTGGTGCGATCATGGCTCACTGTAGCCTTGACCTCCTGGGCTCAATTGATCCTTCCAGCCTCAGCCTTCTGAGTAGGTGGGACTGGTGTGGCTTCGGAGCTTCTCTTTGTTGCCCAGGTTGGTCTCAAACTCCTGGGCTGAAAGGATCCTTCCACCTCAGCCTCCTAAAGTGCTGGGATTACAGGCATGTGCCATTGCACCCTGCCGAGAAGTTAATTTGTTTGTTCATTCTTGGTTCAGCAGAGAGTTGTGCACCAAAATGGCTCAGTGAGTTGGCCTGGTGCAGGAAAGGGAGGGGTGTTCTGAAGGTCATTTCTGTTCCTGGTGGGTCAGTGACCTCCTTCAGCAGAGCCTCACCCCTCTCTGAGCCACAGTTTCCTCATCTGTAAGGCCGTTGAAATGTTGGATTAAACCAGATTAGACTAGAGTTGCTCGGAATTTTGTACACAAGATGCATTCATGAAGGTTTGTGACTATGATATTTTTCTAAGAGTTTTATAGTTTAGATCTCATATTTAGGTGTTTGATCTACTTTCAGTTAATTTTTGTATGTGGTGTGAGGCAGAGGTCCACCTGCATTCTTTTGCATGGTGGAGATCCAATTGTCTCAGCACCATTTGTGGAAGAGACTCTTCTTCCTCACTGAGTGGTCTTGACACCCTTGACAAGTCAATCAACCACGAATGTATGGCTTTTTAAATGAACTCTCAATTCTGTTCCATTGATCTGTATTTCTCTCCCTATGCCTTGGGTCTTCCTTACTGACATTGTGGTAAGTTTGAAATCCGAAAGTGTGAGTCCTCCAGCTTTGCTCTTTGTGAGGACTGTTTTCTTTTCATTTATAATTGCCCTGGCTAGAAAGTACCTCCAGTAGAATGTTGACTAGAAGTGGCTGAAGCAGACATCTTTGTCTTGCTCCTGATCTTAGGGGAAGAGTTCTAAGTCTTTTGCCTTAGCTAGCTGTGGGTTTTATGTAGATGTCCTTTATTAGGGTGAGAAAGTTCCCTTCTATTCCTAGTTGTTGAGTGTTTATTTATTTATTTTTATTATGAAAAAATACTGGATTGTCCTTTTTTGCATCAATTGAGATGATGATGTGATTTTAATTTTTATTCTGTTAATATGGTGTATTACACTGATTTTTTTTTTGTATATTGAACCACCTTTGCATTCCTGGAATAAATCCCACTTGGTCATGGAGCACAATCATTATTTTTGTGTGTTGCTGGATTTGGCTTTTTAATATTTTATTGAAATTTTATAAGTCCATATATGAGGGATATTAGTCTGTAGTTTTCTTTTCTTGTGATGCATTTGTGTGGTTTTGGTGTCAAGATATGACTGGCTTCACAGAATGAATTCTTTCCTGTTCTATTTTTTGGAAGAGTTTGGGAAGCATTTGTGTTAATTCCTTTTTAAATATTTGGTAGCATTCACTAGTGAAGCCATCTGCTCCTGGGCTTTTCTTTGTAGGACATTTTTTGATTACTAATTCAATCCCTTTTCTTATTATAAGTCTTCATATTTCTTCAGGCCTCTTTTCCTTGAGTCAGTTTGTGATTCTAGGAATTTGTTCATTTCATCTAGGTTATTTAATTTCTTGGTGTACAATGTTCACAACATTCCTTTATTATTTTTATTTCTGTAAGGCTGATACTAATGTTCCCTCTTTTCATTCCTGATTTTAGTAATTTGATTATTCTGTCTATTTCTTGGTCAGTGTAGCTAAAGGTTTGCCTATTTTATTTTTTTCAAGAACCAACTTTTGGTTTTGTTAATATTCTCTATTGTTTTTCAATCCACTATTTTAAAAATTTATTTCCCCTGTAATTTTTTTTTGAGACAGAGTCTTGCTATGTTGCCCAGGCTAGTCTTGAACTGGGCTCACGTGATCCTCCTGCTTCAGCCTCTCAAGTAGCTCTCTAATCTTTGTTATTTCATTTTTCTGCTTGTTTTGGGTTTAGTTTGTTCTTTTTTCCATTTTTTAAAATATGGAAGATTAAGTTACTGATTTGATATCTTTTCTTTTTTATTTTAAAAATTTAAGAGTTTCTAGCTATAAATGTCCCTCTAAGCACTGTTTTAAGCTGCATCCCATAAGCTTTGTTAGTTGAGTTTTCTTTCATCTCAAAGTATTTTCTAGTTTTCATTGGGATGTCTTCTTTGACTTACTGGTTATGTAGGAGTGTGTTGTTTAATGTCCACATATTTGTGAATTTCATAAATTTTCATCTATTAATGATTTCTAATTTTATTTCATTATGATCAGAGAACATACTTGGTATGATTTTAATTATTTTGAATGTATTGAGACTTCTTTTATGGCCAAATATATGGTCTATCCTGGAGAATGTTTCACGTGCACTTGAAAAGAATGTGTATTTCTGGCTGGGCGCAGTGGCTCACACCTGTAATCCCAGCACTTTGGGAGGCCAAGGCAGATGGATTGCTTGAGGTCAGGAGTTTGAAACCAGCCTGGCCAACATGGTGAAACCCTGTGTCTACTAAAAATGCAAAAAGTAGCCAGGCATGGTGGGGCATGCCTGTAGTCTCAGCTACTCAGGAGGCTGAGGCATGAGAATCGCTTGAACCCGGGAGGTGGAGGCTGCAGTGAGCTGAGATCACACCACTGCACTCCAGCCTGGGTGACAGAGCGAGACTCCATCTCAAAAAGGAAATGAATGTGTATACCTTTATGGTTGAATGGAATGTTCTGTAGATGCACATAAGGTCGAGCTGGTGTATGATGTTGTCCAGGTCTTCTACTCCCTTGTTGATCTTTGGTCTAGTTGTTCAATTTCAATTTGTTTTTGTATATCGTCCTTAGATCCTGCAACCTTGCTAAATTCACTTATTAGTTTTAGTAGAATTTTTTGGAAATTCCTTTGTATTGGCTAGGACGTCCAGAACAAATAGAAGTGACAATAGAATGGACAATCTTGCTTTATTCCTGTTCTTAGTTAGAAAGCAATGAGCCTTTCAACATTGAGTAAGATGTTAGCTGTAGCTGTTTTGTAGATGCCTTTAATGAAGTTGAGGAGGTTTGCTTCTACTATTAGTTTTCTGAGAGGGATTTTTGTTTTTTTTTTTTAAATCATGAAAAGTTGTTGAATTTTGTCCAGTTTTTCTTGCATCTATTGAATTTTATTGTATGGTTTCTGCATCTATTAAAATTACCACGTGATTTTTTCCACATTATTCTGTTATTATTGTGAATTACATTGATTAGTTTTTCAAATGCTACATTGACCTTGCATTCCTGAGATTAACCCACCTTGGTCATTAAATATTTTTCTTTTTATATTGATTCTACTTGTTAATCATTTGTTAAGGATTTTTGTGTCCATGCTTAAGTGGGAAATTGTTCTTTAGTCCTCTTTTCCTGTGGTGTCTTTGGTTTTGAATCAGGGTTTTTGGAGAGTTGCAGAAAGTTGCAGCCACACAGAGACAAACACATAAACACAAAAACACATGGAGCACCACACACATGCACGCACAGGCACACACATTCACATACAGGTTCACACATTCACACACAGGCTCGTGCATTCACAAGCATTCACACGCAGGCACACTTGTTCACGTGCAGGCTCACACATTCACACACAGGCACACACATTCACACAGAGGCTCACTCATTCACACACAGGCACATTTGCATGCATTCACACACAGGCCACGCATTCTCACGCAGACTCACACATTCGCACATTGGCACACATATTCATATGCAGGCTCACACATTCACACACAGGCTCATGGAGTCACACGCACACACATGCTCAAGCAGGCACACACAGTCACACGCAGGCACACACAGGCACATGCAGTCACACACAGGCTCACATATTCACATGCATCACACACAAACGTGCATTCACACACAGGCACACACATTCACATGCAGGCTCACATAGACTCACACAGGCACACACATTCACACACAGGCACGCACACATTCACACACAAACTCACACACAGGCTCACACATACACCCTCGAGGATGCTTCAGTCCAACGCGGAACAGGAGCTCGGACTCATTGAGGACCCTGCTATGGTCTGCACCTGTACCCATTTACCAGCTGGGACAGTGTGGGGTGCCCCTTGGATGCTGTCTGTTTTTCCCACTCTGAGAACACCCCTCCCCCGGTTACAAATCCTTCATGACCTTGATTTCTTCCGCTTCCCAGGAGTCATCAGGGTGCAGAGGCCCCGCCTCCTGACAATGCCCTTCTGTGGCCCTGTGCCTGTTCTGTGGACGAGGACACAGCCTTCCAGGGGTGGGGCCATGCATTCTGGGGCCCTTATCCTGTCCAGCCACCCCTCCTCCTCCCCACCTGGTATTGGCCCTGACCCCCAGCGCCCTTCTTGGTGGTGGGTGTGGACTGCACAAGCTCGTGGTGATGGAACACCGTGCTGTGGCCAGCCTTGGTGAGAGGCCATGAGAGCTGGCACTGAGGGGCCCTCGCCGTGGGATGCCCTGCCAGGCTCCTGGGGCCACGTCCCTCCTGCAGCTGTCCCAGCCCCACAGACGGCAATGCAGTGTGTGTGTCCCGCAGTTCCTCACCGCCTGGCGAGTCACAGCCTGCCCTGTGTTGATTTTGCTGCTCAGAAAGGGGCGTGGGCAGATAGTGTCACAGTTATGAGGAGGCAGAGAACCCCAGGCAGAAGCGAGTCTTGGGGAGGCTAGACGGAGCCCCAGTCTGGGAGCTGTGCCTTGCTGGCCTGCGACTGTGGACCTCAGCCCCTGGGGGCCCTGGAAGCCTGTTTCTTCACGATCAAAGGCCATGTTTTGCGAGTATTTGCGAGGGAGTAAGGGCTTCCTGCAGGATCTTCCTGTGTGATGTCTGTATGGGTTTTCTCCTGGGACAGGGACCCACCCAGGTGGGAAGGGAGGGTGATGCTGTCCGGGGAGGTGGGTGAGGGGACCATAGTCTGAGGTCCAAACTGCAAAGGGATCACCCGTTGCCCCCTCTCTCCTTCATCCCCTCCTTTCTTTTATTCTCTCCCTCCTCAACTCCCCATTCATGTTTTTGGAGCTACTGGGGCTGGGGACTGGAGCTGCCTCCTGGGATTGGGGCAACTTTGGAAGATGGGTCCTCCAGTGAGAGCCTCAGGGGGCTGGGAGGAGGGGCCCAGGGTGCCGCAGTCCCAGTCCCAGGGTCATGGGGGGCCCTCGAGCATTGGGGACCCCAGGGCCTCTGTGCAAAGGATGGCTCTAGGGCCCTGTGCTGATGGAGGACTCTGTGTTTACCTAATGCGGGGGTGCACGGGGGTTGGCAAACAGCCCTTGACTGCTGGCGGAGGCTGTCGGCTTGGGTGGTGTCCAGAGGCCCCTCAGCCCTGCATACCTTCCTCCTGGGCTGCAGTCCCGCCTCCCCCACCTTCTTGAACACTGACCTGCAGCGACCCTGAACAAAAGGAAATCCCTAAAGCTAAAGCTAACGTCCTTGGTGGGAAGTGAACAAGAGTGGGGGTGGGGTCAGGGCCCTCGGAAGCCGGGCTCATGCTGGGGTGGGAGTGTCCCCTTTCCCGCCCCAAGCCCAAGGGGAAATACCTGAGTGAGCCCTGGCCTGTAGGAGGCGCGTGAGGAATGTTCCGAAAATCCTAGGCTAAGTGAGTGGGGCCCTCACCCAGGCAGGGTCTAGGGCCAGAGACAGAAAGGCTTGTCTGAGGACACACTGGGAGCCAGCCCGTCTTTGGGTGACCCCAGACGTCACCCCAACCTGGATTTCCAAACCAGGTCCCCCAAGGCTCTGGCCCTGAGCAGGTGGAGGAGGGGAGGGGCGGGGAGGCAGACACGGTGTCGGCTGGGGGGAATGGGGGGGGGGGGTGCGGCGGGGGGATGGTCCCACATCTAGAGGCCAAATTCATGACAGCCTGAAAAACACCCTCCGGAAAAAGCAGCCCAAATCATCTCATGTGCTACAGAAATTCTGGCATTTTCCCCCTCAAAATCTGTCCTAGTTATGCTTGAGATCTCCTGACCCCAGAATACTTTTATTTATGACAGAAAATTCATCTCCATGGCAACGCCTTAGGAAGCTGCAGCCTCAAGATTATAACTTCCCAAGCAATGAAGACAATAAATGGATTTTTCACAAAACGGTTAAGAGCGACTCTGGAAAGAACCGGTCCCTCTTTCAGTCTGGGGAGGGGGCTTTGGAGTTGGGTGAGGGGTGAGGGGACTGAAGGAGGGCCTAGGGCTGAAGTAAAGCCCACCAATGTGGTGGGTCCGAGCGAGTAAGTCTCACATTGTCTGTCTTCCGGCTTTTAAAGAGCAGCGCACTTAACCCCTTCATCAAATCAAACATGACCCTGGGCTGCCCTAGAGGCCCTGAGTGAGCATCACCACATCAGGCCTGACAGGCGCCTGCACACTGCAGTGTCTGAGGCCCCCAGCCACCTCTAAAGCACACATCTGTGCCTCATCTTTGCTGTCTGAGAAACAGGCATGGAGGATGGAAGAGGTTTCCTTGTCCTAGGGAACCACAGGAGCCTCTCTCTGGCAGCCTTTAGGGATCCAAGGCTGGAAACCCCTCTACAAATAGCTTGGAGCAGCTTTCCAAGCTCAGCCCAAATTCCACAGTGAGGGGGCAAGTACTGGCCAGTTCCAGCAGAGATACTTCCTCAAATCAGATGGTGCCCATTGCAGGGGCCTCAGTTGGATATCAAGGTGGAGCCATCCCCCTAGTCCTAGATCCTTCATCCATCCATCCATCCATCCATCCATCCACCCATCCATCTATCCATTCATCCATCCATTCATCCATCTATCCACCCATCCTACTATCCATTCAACCATCCATCCATCCATCCATCCACCCATCCATACATCCACCCATCCTATCATCCATCCATCCACCCACCCATTCATCCATCCATCCATCTATCCACCCTTCCTACTATCCACCCATCCATACATACATCCAGCCATCCAGTCAGTCACGTGTCCAACCATCCATCCATCTATCATCTATCCATCCATCGAACTATCCACCCATTCATCCATTTACCCATCCATCCATTCCATCCATCCATCCATCCATCCATCCATCCCTCCATCCATCCATCCTCCATCCATCCACCTCCACCACCTACCCATTCCACCCCTGTCCATCATCTATCATTCCATCCATATCCATTGGTCCTTCATTCCACATTGAAAGGCTGTCTATATTCCATGTCCACCCTCCATCCATTCATTCCCATTGTAGAGAACCTCAGTTTATCCATTCCATCCCTGGTCCCTCCGCCATCCATTCCACTCATCCATCCATCCACCATCCATCCATCCATTCATCCATTCATCCATCCAACTATCCACCCATCCTACTATCCATCCATCCATCTGTCCATCCATCCATCCATCCATCCATCCAGTCTGTCATGTGTCCAACCATCCATCCATCATCTATCCATCCATCCAACTATCTACCCATTCATCCATTTACCCATTCATCCATTCACACATCTATGCATGCATGCATGCATCCATCCATCCATCCAACCATCTATCATTCATCCAACTATCCACTGTTCAACCCAGTCCAAATTCCACAGTGAGGGGGCAAGTACTGGCCAGTTCCAGTGGAGATACTTCCTCAAATCAGATGATGCCGTTGCAGGGGCCTCAGTTGGACATCAAGGTGGAGCCATCCTTCTGGTCCTAGATCCTCTCATCCATCCATCCACTTATCTGTCTGTCTATCTATCTATCTATCCATCCATCCAACTATCCATCCATCCATCCATCCATCCATTCATCCATCCACCATCCATCCATCCATCCATCCTCTATCAATCCAACCAATCATCTATCATCCATCCAAGTATCCACCCACCTACCCACCCACCCATCTGTCCAACCATCTATTATCCATTCACCTGTCCACTGATCCATCCATCCATCCATCGATTCATGTGTCCAACCATCCATCCATCATCTATCCATCCATCGAGCTATCCACCCATTCATTCACTTACCCATCCATCCATTCATCCATCCATCCATCCATCCATCCATCCATTTATCAATCCATCCAACCATCTATCATCCATCCAACTTTCAACCCACCTATCCATCCACCCATCTGTTCCAAACATCTGTCATTCTTCCAACTATCCACTGATCCATCCATCCATCCATCCATCCATCCATCCATCCATCCATCTACCCATCCATTTATCCATCCATCCAACTATCCACTCAATCACCTACCCATTCACCTATCCATTTATCCAACCATCAATCTATCCAGCTATCTATCATTCATCCAACTATCCACCTATGCACTTATGCATCCATCCATCCACCCATTCATCCATCTGTACATCCATCCAACTATCCTTCATCCAACCATCCATCATCCATCCTTCATCCATCCATCCATCCATCCATCCATCCATCCATCCATCCATCCATCCTTCCATCCATCCATCCATCCATCAACATAAGTTCTTGAGAACCTAACAGGGACCTGTCACTCTGCCAGACACCATGAAGTTCTTGCCTTCCATTAAGAGGGAAAGTTAGGCATTAATCATATACAAAAAGGAACATAATTGTAGACTGAAATAAGTGCATGAAGGAAATGACAGCAGTGACTAGTGCTGCTTGGGGGCAGATGGTGTGTTAGAGGCTTCAGGTTTTAATTCTCACAACCACCCATGGGTAGGTGCTACCAGAGACCTATGCTTCAAAAATGGAGAATTTGAGGCACAGGCTCAGGAAGGATCTTACACCAAATCTTGTAAGTGGAGGAGTCAGAATGTGAACTTGGCCCTTCTGAGTTTTTAATCTCTAGGCTATTCTGCTTCTCTGGTGGGTGGGGAGGGTCCATAAGGTGCCCTGATCTGGTCTAGTGGGATCTCTGGAGACTCCCCACAGTGTTACTGAACCCAAGGACCAGCAAGGGATGCAGGTGAAGCACAGAGAAGGTGGGCTGGCAGGAGGACCAGAATGTGGGCAGTGCTTGTTCAAGGCAGGAGGGCACTAAGAAGCAGGACTGGCCCCATTGGTGGGGAGGGGAGGAGGTTGGGAAGGGAGGCAGGGTAAGGATGGGAGGAGGATTGCCCACTGCCCTGACCCCCCAGAGGCAGCAAGCCCTGCAGATGAGCTGTACATGAGAAGAAGGAGAGAGAGGTTTGTTAAGAGTGGTTTGCCATCAGTATCCAAACTGTTACAAGTTAGACAGAGTCGGTCTTCACTGGAGGAGGCATTCCTGGACCCAGCTGCTTTTCAGAGCCTGCTGGAAGCAATTAATTAGCGGGACCAGGTACCTGCGTCCTGCCGGGCTGGCCCCGCCTCGGCCTTCCTCTGGAGCTCCTGCAGCCCCAGGGAACCTGTCCCCAGCTCACAAGTCTGAGGTCCGCAGGGGCTTACGCTTAAACTGTGGTGCCCTCTGACCTGGTCCGATTTCCATGGGGGCCCACAGCCTGAGGGGAGAGGAAGGATGGTGCCAGACTTTGGAGAGGGGCTGTTTTCTTTTCTGGTTCCCTGGAGCCCTGGCCGGCTGCCTCCCCTCCCAGGTTCTACCTGGACTTCTCTCTGCCCTCCGCAGGACCCTGCCTGGCCCTCTTTTCCTATCAATCAGAAAACAGTGACCTGGCCTGAAAGGTGAATATGAATAATTCACCTCTCTACTTGCTCTACTCCTCAGACATTTTGGGGTCAGGAGAAATGGCTGAATTAATTTTGTGTTTTAATGTGACGAAAACAGCAGCAAGGCCGGGGACGGTGGGTAACGCCTGTAATCCCATCACTTTGGGAGGCCGAGGTGGGTGGATTACCTGAGGTCAGGAGTTTGAGACTAGCCTGGCCAACAGGGCAAAACCCCATCTCTACTAAAAATACAAAGATTAGCCGGGTGTGATGGTGGGTGCCTGTAATCCCAGCTACTCTGGAGGCTGAGACAGGAGAATCGCTTGAACCCGGGAGGCAGAGGTTGCAGTGAGCTGAGATCGCGCCACTGCACTCCAGCCTGGGTGACAGAGTGAGACTCTGTCTCAAAAAAATAAAACAAACAAAAAACTCCCACAAAACAAAAAACAAAAACAAAACAGCAGCGAAACAGCGCCGTGGTCCCCCCACCCAGCCACGCATGTAGGCTCCTCCCCCATGGCCGCGGCGGAGGGTCTCACACAGCCCCTGACCCCCCTGAGACGCGCGCCCAGGGTGGGAGGCAGCTGGAACATGCGCTTCTCCCAGGGACACACACGGGGGTGCCCAGCTCCGCTTGTCCCGTTTTCTCTGAAGCCCACGCTGGCTGCTGGCACCACTCTCCTAAAAGAGCCCCAGGGAGGCTTGTGATGCCTCCTGCCACCGTCCGAGGGCTTGGGCGCCAAGCCCAGAAACCTCTTGCCTGTGTTGTTAGGACTCGTACAGAAAACAGGGTGCTCGGCAGTGTCCTGGGGGCAGGTGAAGCAGCCGCGGGCCGAGCGTGTGGGGATGGGAAGGCGGACGTTTGGAGGCCTCTGAGAGATGGATTCTCTCACGTTCTGAGGGCCACAGGTCCGGGGCCCTGGTGTTACAGGATGGACTCCTTCTGAGGGTTGAGGGAGAATCCATCCCGGCCCCTCTCACTGGCTTCTAGATGGCGGTCATCTCCCTGTGTCTCTTCCCATCTTCTTCCCTCTGTGTGAGCCTCTCTGGGTCCAGGTTCCCCCTTTCCATGAGGACAGCAGTCCTACCAGATCGGGGCCTCCAGTGACCTCATCGTCCCTCGATCTCGTTTGCAAGGGCCCTGTCTCCAAATGAGGTCACATTCAGGAGTCCTGGGGGTTAGAATTTGGACATATTTATGTTTTAGGGGGCACAGTCCAGCCCATAAAAGACATGAGGGGCACAGTCCAGCCCATAAAAGACATGAAGTGGGGGACAGTGGAGTCAGGCTGGGGCCCTTCAGAGCACCTGGCGTGTCCCCATCTTGCTCTCTCACCACCTCCTTAGCCAGGCCCCTGTAGGACAGCCTGGCCCTTGGCTGTGGAGCATACGTGCATCCGGCCCAGGGTGCTGAAGGGCTTCGGGGTGAGGCCTGCAGGAGCCAGAGGTGCTGGCCGCTCTCCTGAACCACCCAGACGACCAGCAGACCCACCCACAAGGCCCATACCCACTCCAGACACCAAACAGCAGCTCCTTCTCTCAAGTCCAGGCCACATCCTCTCAAGTCCAGGGCCAGCCCTGACCCGGAACCACATTGGGAAGGGGCTTTTATCCCAGCTTCCCTGTGCTGCTGTGGCCTCCAACCCCAGCATCCCTTGGTGCTGGTGGTGTAGCCTCCCGCCTCGGCCTCCCACAGTGCTCTATCCCGCCTCGGCCTCCCACAGTGCTCTAGCCTCCCACCCTGGCCTCCCTTGGTGCTGGTGGTGCCAGCCTCCTGCCTCGGCCCCACAGTGCTCGCCTCCTGCCTTGGCCTCCCACAGTGCTCTAGCCTCCCGCCTTGGCCTCCCACAGTGCTGTAGCCTCCCACCTGGCCTCCCTTGGTGCTGGTGGTGTAGCCCCCACATTGGCCTCCCACAGTGCTCTAGCCTCACGTCCTGGCCTCCTGCAGTGCTGGCGATGTAGCCTCTCGCTCTGGCTTTCTGAGATGCCGGTGGTGTAGCCTCCTGTCCTGGCCTGTCCTGGTGTGCAGCGGCTACACCACCAGCAGCACAGGCGGCCGAGGTAGGAGGAATGCTTGAACCCAGGAGTTTGAGACCAGCCTGGGCAACATAGTGAGACCCTGTCTCTACAAAAGACTAAAAAATTAGCCAGGTGTGGTGGCGCGTGCTTGTGGTCCCAGCTACTCGGGAAGCTCAGGCGGGAAGATTGCTTGAGCCCGGGAGGTCGAGGCTGTAGTGAGCTGAGATTGAGCCACTGTACTCCAGCTTGGGCAAGAGAGTGAGATCCTGTCTCCAAAATAAATATATAAAAATTCAGAAAGATGCACAGGGTTTGCACATCCTCAGTAAGGAAAACATAGCATGCATGTGCCATGGTAGCTCCCCGGCCTCCCTCGGTGCTGGTGCTGTAAACTTATGCCCGGGCCTCCCTCACGCCCCGGCCTCCCGCAGCACTGGTGCTGTAGCCGCTGCACCTGGTCCCTTGTGCATCTTGTATCCTCTCCCAGATCTCAGGTGACCCAGCTGTGCTGCACCCTCCCCAGCCTCGCTGAGAAGCCTCCACAGAGCCAGGGCCACAGCATGTGATCCTGAAGCTCCCAGAAGAGTTCCAGGTCAGTCTTACTTCACTGACCTCCTGTCCGCTGGGGCTCTTGGTTACAAACTACGAGAGTAGATGGTGGTGGATAATGGGATGGCTGACGGCAGGAGGGCTGGGGAGGTGGCAGAGCCACGTGACGCCTGGCGTCCCAGCCAGGGTGGGGCCGTCCCCCGGGTGTCTTTAGGACGACACTGCTGTTGCTGTGAATAATTTCTAAAGTGAGCCAGGGCCTTCATCTGTCCCTCAAGATTCAAATCCCTGGACAGAAGCACGTGAGTGCCCATTCCAGAGAGAGAGAGGGAGGCTCCATGTCCGAGGGGAAGCCCAGCTCCTCCTGCGCCCCCCCACATGCTCCATGTGCATGGCCAGAGGGCTTGGGTGTGTTGGGAGGCCAAGACCCTGACAGCCCAACCGGCAAAATCCCACACTTGTGTGGCCAACCTTGATCCTCCCCCTCCCGCTCCTAACACACATCCTGCATGCTGAGTGCGCTTCCTGGTTGCCTGACCTTTGGCCTCTGGCACAGCCATGTCCTTGGGCTTCAGCCAGTGGGATTTGGGGGATTTCCAAGCCTGGCACTACTCCTGCCCCAACCATGATCCCTCTTTCTCTGTCTGAGTGGAGAATTCGGAGGGGCCTGAGTCACGTAGAGCCTGGATCCCTGCATGACCATGTGGACTCTGCCCACCATCTGGGAACAATCCAGGTTGGCCTTCCCCTGAGTGAGAAATAAACTCTACTGTGTCAAGCTGGGGAGTATGAGGCTCTATTAGAACAGCTAGAGTTACTCACCTCAACAAACACAACTCGTGAGCCAGCTAAAGGCACGATCCACTTTATGGATGAAGAATCTGGCAATATGACAATTCTTGTCTTCAAAAACTATCATACAGCCAATTCGTGGGAAAGGTCATACCTAACCCCGGTCTCAGGGTGCTGGAGTGTGGGCTGGAGGGGACAGTGGGGGAACCCTGAAGCAGAGGCTGCAGGCACAGCCGACTGTCCCCAGAACTCACTTTGTCCTGGATCTTCTCAGCAGGACCTAGGATTGCCCCAGAAGGAGCCGAGTCCATGTCTTTGAATTCAGATCCTGTGCTCTATTGACAAGAGGACTTCTTATCAAAAAGTTAAGGTTTTTGATTATAAAAGAAATACATATTCACTTTAGACAGAACAGCCCAAAGAAAAAACGACAAACTTCCTATAATCCTTCTAATCCAGAAATCATTATTGTAAACATTTTTGGGTATTCCCTCCATGTCTTGTTTCTTTCTTTTAGAGATGGGGTCTTGCTATGTTGCCCAGGCTGTAGTGCAGAGGTGCAATCACAGCTCACTGTGACCTTGGAGCTTAAGTGATCCTCCTGCCTCCACGTCCCCAGCAGCTGGGACTACGGGCATGCACTACTATGCCTGGCTAATTAAAAAAAGGTTTTTAAAAAGAGATGGGGTCTCACTATGTTGCCCAGGATGGCTTGAACTCTTGGGCTCAAGTGATCCTCCCGCCTTGACCGGGATCACAGGTGGGAGTCACTGTGCCCAGCCCAGTCTTTTCCGTATCAGTCTCTTTATCTCTGTTTCAGCCATTTCTGGTTGTTCCCCGAATTTGACGCCCTCCCCTTTGCTGACTGAGGGACTCCTGTGGTCATTTCGTCAGCTGTGGGGTGGGGTATGCGGTAGACATGGGGCTGAGCTGCCCAGAGCTCCTTGAAGGAGGGCAGGCTGTTGTTGCCCGGTTGCTGGGTGGCATGGGCACCTCCAGGATCCTTGGCTGCAGGGAGCCTCACGCCCTTCCCAGGGCAGCCCACGACCACAGATGCATCCAGGCGGGTGCACAGGCCCAGCAGTCCTGGCCCAACCCACTTGCGGCAACTCCGCCAGCTCCTAGCCTCAGAGCTTCTTGTGGGCAGGCTGCCCAATGTTGGACCTTCCTCGCTCACCCCACCTCCTCCCTCCCTGCCATGGGTGCCGACCGGGGAACATCCTGACACACCTCCTGGCTGCTGGGCTGCACCTCGGTCTGCCTCCTGGACCCAGGGATGTTCTCAGCTTGCCTGGGCCCCTGTGCAGCCCTGTGGGGCAAATGCCAAGTAGTCCAAAATGGCAGCCCCGGTAGCTCCATTTGCCTGGCCCGCCACCAACTCACACGTGGGCAGGAGACAATTCTGGCCACGAGACTGGAGGGAAGCCTACCCACAGCTCCTGGGAGCATCTTCCCGGCTCTCAGAAAGGGGCCCAAGGCCAGGTGCGGTGGCTTACGCCTGTAATCCTTGCACTTTGGAAGGCTGAGGCAGGAGGATCGCTTGAGGCCAGGAGTTTGAGACCAGCCTGGGCAACATAACAAGACCCCATCTTTACAAAAAAAAAAAAATATATATATATATGTATATATAAATAAATAAATATTATATAAATATATATAAACAAATATAATAAATATATAAAAATAATTTATATATAAATATATAAATATAAATAAATAAATAAAAACAAATATTTATATATATTTATATAAATATAAATATAAATATATATATATAAAATATATATATATATATATATATATATATATATCCAGGCGTGGCAGTGCATGCCTGTGGTCCCAGCTACTCAGGAGGCTGAGGTGGGAAGATTGCTTGAGCCCTGGAGGTTGAGGCTGTAGTGAGCTGTGACTGTGCCACTGCACTGTAGCCTGAGTGACAGAGCCAGACCCCCATCTTTAAAAAAATAAAATAAAAATAAAAAATCATAAAAGGGGCAGAAGGCAGGGATGCCTTTAGAGGGTGGTGGATGAGGACGTGATGCCTGGAGCTATGGCCGTCCTCTTGTGACCATGAGGAGACAATGCTGAGGTCTGAGGCCGAGTGAGAACGGCAGGGTAGAGAGGAGGAGGAATCCCAGCTCCTGTGGCGTCACAGAATTGCTGAGCGCACACCCTGAACTTCTTGTCATGTGACATAACGCACCGCCTTCGTGTAAAGCCACCGTGCGTCAGTGCCTCTGTATGTGTGTGCATATGCAACGGCTCGTGTGCAGATTCTTCGCTTAACATCGAAACAAGCCAAAGGTCACTCCTCCTCAGGGGTAAGGCTATGGAAAGGCAGCTCCAGGAAAGGAAGCGTCAGGATGAGGGGGCCAGGGGACCCGCGCTGAGTCCCTAAACCCCAGGCCCGCCCAGCTCCACGAAGATGGCATGGCGGGTGCCTCTGTGTCCCCTCCTTGTCACCAGAGACAGTTCAGGGCGGGCTTCAGGGCTGCTCACCAGCTGCCAGGTGTCACCGCCCGGGTCCCTCCCATGCCTTCTCGCTGGGCTGCAGGAGCCGCGAGTGAGCCGGGGCCTGTGGGGTCAGCCCTCTGGCCGACGGACTCTTTCCCACAGAACTTTGGGAAGGGACTGACTCAGCAGAGCTATTTCTGATGTTTTCAGTCACTGGAGTCACTATCTTAATTTGTAAGACATAGTTTATGCTCCTTCGAAACTTGAGCCTGCCCTGGGAGTCCCTGGGGAGCTGCCAGGACAGATTTTGCACCAGCTCTGGCCCTCCCTTCCCTTGGAGGGGGAATGCGGCCCGGCCTGGACAGGCAGTGTGAGGAAGTTCCAGCGACCGCTCCCACGTGGCTGCGTTCCGGAAGCTTCCTGGGCAGTCGGCTGCAGGCTCCATCAGGCCCCCTCTTGTTCCAGCCCCACTGTGGGCCCCTAGGGGACAGGCAGGAGTGACGAGGTCCCCAGAATTCAGCACTGCGCCAATCCAGCCGGGCCACCCCTCTGGTCAAACGGCTCAGTGCAGCGGGTTCCCCAGGACTGCTCAACACGGACGCCCCTGGCTGTTGCATGGCTTGTGGGCTGCTGGGCAAGACGGGGCCGGAGCTCCTCTGTCTCCCCTGCTTTGATGTCAGCCCTTGTCCGGGGCCATCTGGGAGACCTCAGTGATCCCCCATAGACCCTGGCCATGGTCATATCTGGCCCCCACCCAAGTCAATTGGAAAGGTGATGGGGAAGAGAGGGCGGTGTGGGGAGCCTCCTGTAGTACAGATGAGAAATGGGGGCTTGATGGGTGAATGGGCTCAGCCCCATCAGCACAGCCAGGCCTCCAGCCCAGGCCCAGCTCACGCCATGACACCTCCCTGGACCCAGAACGCTCCTGTTCGAGGCTGACACCATGACTTGGGAAGTCAGACCCTGTGTTTCCTCGTCTGCTTGTCCGCCGAGTGTGCCCAGGCTGGGTGTGTGCAGGGGTGCACGGGGTCCTGGAGGTGGAGCCAAACAGTCAACAGATGGACACGCCCCCAACAGCATGAAAGGGGCGGGGGGGCAGGGGGAGATATAGGGTGGGGGAGGGGTGTGCTGCGTTGAGCTGTCCCCCAAATTCATGTCCACCTGGAACCCGTGATGTGACTTTATTTGGAAATAGTGTGTGCGCTTGTAACTAGTTAAATGCATGTCTTAAATGAGATCATGACAGATTAAGGTGGACCCTAAACCAGTGACTGGTATCCTCATGAGAGACAGAAGAAACTCACACACACAAGGGGTGGGTGAAGACAGAGGTGGGATGGCAGGTGCACCTGCAAGTCATGGAACACAAGGAGGGCCGGCCGCCGCCAGAGGCTGGAGAGAGGCCGGTCAGACTCCTCAGAGCCTCCAGAGGGAACCAGCCCTGCCGATGCCTTGATTGCAGGCTTCTGGCTCCGGAAGGCTGAGAGTCCGTTGCTGTGGTTTAATCCACCCAGTCTGTGGTGCTTTGTCATGGCAGCCGGAGCCAACTAAGACAGCGTTTGGACCTTCAGCTCTGGACCCCACCACAGTCCCGCAGGGCTCCCAGCCTGTGGACCAGCGCTGGCCGATAGAGCTTTCTAGGATGTACCCTGGATCTGCACCGTCCAACATGGAAGCCACTGGCCACATGTGTCTACTGGGCACCAGACATGTGGCTGGTACAGCTGAGGGTCTGAACGTTTAAAATGTCATTCAACTTTAACCTAAGTACCCACACAAGGGTTCATGGCTCTCCTATTGGAGAAGCCACCCTGGAGTCCCGTGTGAGACACAGTTGTGCAGGTAAGTTAGTTCCCAGAACTTTGAGAGGTGCCCACATGGGGAGGGCTGTTGGGTGGAAGCTCAGCCCTTGGGCCTCCCATTCTCCATGGCACTTGTGCCTATGCGTGCCGGTCACTGGGACACCCTGGGCACTCCCCACAGGCCAGCCTTTCCACTCGTATTGGTGTCTTCAGGCCCAGGCAGGGTCCCAGACAGAGGAAGGAAGTCCTCGGCTGAGCTTTGTTGAGGCGATCTGGCTTTCCTGACATCCAATTTTTCTTTCTACAGTTTACAATACCCCAGGGCTTCGCTGAAACCTCCGTCTTTACTTTGCAGGCTGCCCCAGATCCTAACGAGCATTCATTTCCCAGGGATTTGCAGAATTGTTTTAAATATAGACTCTACCACCAACCCCATAAAAAGTTTTATTGGTGGTAGTCATTCTTCAGCAGGCCGGTCATCATGCGAGACTTCCTCTGAGGGTTACGTAAGCGTGAGTGTGGGGTTCTGGGAGTGGGAAGTGGCCCTGTGTCGGCTCTGCAGGCAGCCAGGGTGCTTTGTACCAGTCATGCAATCACTGTAAAGTTAACACCTTTGACTTCATTAGGAAAAAGGAGGAGGTTCCAGATATGTGTGGCTTATGTAGAGGTTTGCAAACAGGATTTCAGAAATGACTTTTAGCTAGGCTTTCATTGACCATGTCTCAGCAACTGGGGATAGGGCCTTTGGCCAGGGGCCTGGTGGGTCTGTAGGACCCGGCACAGAGGGGAGAGAGCATGCAGTTGGCATCTGAAGACCTGGGCTTGAGGTCAGGGTCTTCTGCCAGCCTGGTCCTCAGACACTAGAACACTCACCCACATCTCACTAATTAAGGAAATAGGCTATGAGGGGGGTGATGACAGCCATGACAGTGATGTGGCAGTGGTGGTAGGACAGTTACAGGAATGACAGAGATGGTGATGGTGCGAAAAAATCAATCAAATCAATAAATGTCTCCCTCGGAAAATCCGCAAAGTAATAAATCATAAATGTCCGGAAAATAAATGAAATCATAAAGAAATGTCATCCATAAAGAAAATAAAATCCTCGAGAAATGTCGGTAATAATTAAAGTAAATAAAAAGAAAATCAAAAGGAAATGCAAATCCTCGAAAAATCGTTATCGTCCCTCGAAAAATGTCGTCCAGAAGAAATAAAATGTCGTCGAAAATATCGTCTCGGAAAAATATCGATCTCAGAAAATGTCGATCTCGGAAAAAATAATAGATTCTCGAAAAATGTCGTCGAACAGTGCTCCGGAAAAGAAAATGTCGTTCTCGAAAGAAATGTCGATCTCGGGAAAAATGTCGTTATCAGAAAAATGTCGTTCGCGGAAAGAAGAAATGTCGTTATGAAGAAAATGTCGATCTCGAAGAAAATAAATCCGCCGAAAATGTCGTTCGTCGAAAATGTCGTTATGAAAAATGCATTAATCTCGAGAAGAAAATGTCACCGCAAAAATGTCTATAAAATGTCGTCTCAAAATATCGTTCTCGGAAAAATGGCGTTATAAAGAAAATGCGTTATACGTAAATCCCGCAAAAATAATAAAGAAATGAAAAATGAATAATCTCCTTTACATCTCTAGACTTTCCTATATTTTTCCTGTGTCAGCAAGGGCCAGGGAGCCCCCATCTAGTCTGAGGGGCCTGATATGTTTTTCCCTAACGTCACATGGCTGGGAGACCTGGGATCAGCTCTTGGTCTCCACCTTTAAAGACCCATTGTGACACCCTTGGCCTGAGGCTCAAGGTGGACTCACATTTGGGCTTGGCCTGAAGGGACACCTGCCTCACCTCTCTGTTGTGTAGGCAGCAGTGGTCAGCCCATTCTCCCCAAGGCCGGCCTCTGCCTCCCACTTTGTTTCATGATTTGAGGCTCAATGGAAAGAGGGATGATGGTGAGGGAGGAGGGTGAGGGAGGAGGGTAAGGGAGGAGGGCAAAGGAGGAGGGTGGGGGATGAGGATGAGGAGTGAGATCAAATCTGCGGCGTAAATCATCTGCGGCATCGTTTTCAATCCGCGCATCGAACAAATCCGGCGGCATCAATCAATCACGGCTATCTGCCGCGCATCATCGGCATCAGCATCACGCGCATCAAAATCCTGCCGGCGCATCACGAGATCAAATCAAATCGAGATCCATCCGGCAATCCGGCATCATCTCACGCAGTGAAGGATGAAGGTGAGGAATGAAGGTGAGAGAGGAGGGTGAGGGAGGAGGGTGAGGCAGGAGGCTAACATTCCTCAAGCATTTACCTGGCTTTCCCGGTAGTCTGTTGAGACAGAATTTCCACGTGGTCAAATCTGTGAACCCACGGGTGTGGCTGCAGGGCTTCCTCCTTGGGTAAACACCACCTTTCCAGGTCAGGCAATAAAAGTCTTCCTAGCGCCCAGAAAGCTTTCTCTGCCCTTAGAACAATCCCCACGTGGAGGATGCCGCTCTCCTGCTTTTCGTCAGCACCAGTTAGCATGGCCTGCTCCCGAACACCGCGGGGGAGGAATCCTGCAGGCGCACGCTTTCGGTTTGGGCCTTGTTCACTTGCCATAATCCTTTTGAGGTTAATCCATTTTGCATTTATCAGTAGGTTAGTCTTTTTTTAAACTGTTAGTGTACTGTTCCACTGTACACCAGTTTTTTCTTGTTGTTGTTTAAAGATGGAGTCTCACTCTGTGGCCCAGGCTGGGGTGCAGTGGCATGATCTCGGCTCACCGCAAGCTCCAACCTCCCGGGTTCAAACGATTCTTCTGCCTCAGCCTCCCAGGTACCTGGGATTACAGGCGCCTGCCACCACGCCCAGCTAATTTTTTGTGTTTTTAGTAGAGACGGACATTGCCCAGGCTGGTCTTGAACTCCTGACCTCAGGTGATCCGCCTGCCTCGGCCTCCCAAAGTGCTGGGATTACAGGCATGAGCCACCGTGCACCCGGCTGTACGACAGTTAAGTCCATGCGCTTCCAGATGGACATTGGGATTTTGGACCCTTATAAACAGCGGATGTGGATACTCTTGCATGTCTGTTGGTGCTCATGGGACACTTTACCTCTGACATCTTTTGTCTCTGTGGTGGTGGAGGCCACAGTCGGTCAGGATTGTGGGAGGGGCTAGGAGCCCCTTTATGCACCTGTGAGGGTCTCTGGCACGCAGCAGGGTCTCCGTGGTGGTCTGCTGAACCGATCCGTGTGTGTGCGTGATAATGTTATGTTCCACGGCCCCGCGGTTCGCCTCTCAATAGCCTGGAGCATTCTATTGTCAGAAACAGCCAGGATTCCAGCATTCCGCAGAAGCAGGAGCAGGCTAGCTGGGAGATGGCCTCGAAACACGTGTTCGCAGCCAGCAGCACACAGCTGTTTCCTCTTGTGGCGTCCGCAGCCTCAGACGATTGGTTTTATTAGAGGAGAGTTGTATTTGCTACCGACCGGCAGCTGCGGCAGCCCTGGGGAGGCGGATGCCCGGAAACCCTCCTAGGCCCCGGTCATGTTTCTTCTATGCGTGTGGATGGTTGGGGCATTGGGCACTGGGTGGCTGGTCAGCCCAGCTCAGCACTGAGCCACACAGGGGTCTGCAAAGAGCCAATCCACCTGGTCTCCTGGGGACACACACGTGGGGGCCTCATTTGGTCACTGGGAGAACCAGGCCCACATCTGCCAGTCTCCTCTACACAGCTGAGCCTAAGGATGGATCTGCTGGAAACTCGGCCCCCTCTAGCCCCCCCCAGGGCCAATGACCTGTGTCCACGCTGCAGGGACAGCCGCAGAGGAGGCAGGGCAGCCCTGAGGCTCCAGGGTGGGCAGGAGTGCTGGGGCAGAGGGAGTGGCTTGGTTGGGGCCCCTGTCTCTCCGTTTCTAGCTGGGGGCCTTGGGCAAATTCCAGTTTCCCAGGCTCTAAGCCTGCATCCGCCTAAGACAGGGTCATTCCTACTGTGCAGGGTGAGGTGAGCCCCGCGTGTGGCAGGCCTGACACCTGGTAGGAGTGCAGCCGCTAGACCAGCCGCGGGTCCTCGCGGCCCGCAGAGGAGAGGGGCCACCCCAGAGGCATCGGCTCTGTGCTGCCAAGGGCTTGGCTGTTGTCGTGGGGATGAGCCCCTCCTGGTGGCTTCAGGCCCAGCTCCTAGTGCTCGGCTCAGCAGCGTGGCTGGCGCAGTTTCAGCTCAGATGTGCAGCTGTTTTTGAAGAAGACGCTTGTGGGTGCCGCCCTGCCCCCCACAACCCCACAATACCAGGGGCCGTTTGGTGTACCTTCCAGGGCAGGGTGGGGCGAAGGTGGACTGTTTGGTGGGGCTGAGGGCATCAGATGGACATGGTTTCCTCCGACATTGGGGTCAACATTTGCTTCAAGTGCCTGTTTCAAACATTTAACTCAGAAATGGATTTTAGAAAGTGTATCGGCTTTCCTGGTGGTGTGAACCTTGCTCAGAAAGCTGGATTTGAACACTGTCTGGGTTTGGCGTTGGCCCTCAGGGCCCGGTGTCCTTCCCCAGCGCTGGGACCCAGGCTCCGGGGAGCTGTGAAGCCCTGCAGTCTTGTGGCTCCGGGGAACCGAGACCCGGCAGCCGGGGACGCGGCAGCACCTGCCTGCCTGGACACAGCCACGCCTGCCGAAATCCTCCATTTCACACTCCCTCCCGGGCTGCGGACGCCAGCAGAGGGTGTTCCTCAGGAATCGCCCCCGCCGTGCCCACCACAGCTGCCGTGCACCTGGCTTGATGGGAAACTGTGAAATGAGATTTTCTCAGGATTCTTTTTTTTGGGGGGAAGGGATGGGGAAGGGCTGGGAGGAGCCTCCTGTGACACAGTGAAACCCCCCAATGGAAGGATTTACTGCATAAATATTGCACAAATGCTCCGGCCATTAAATCACTGTAGGAGAATGTGTCAGGGCGCTTTGCTCCTCTCCTCTCTCCACGCTGGCACCGGCTGGGCCTCGCCCCAGGCTGGCTGGCCCGGAAGCCGGCCTCACATGGAAAATCCTCCTGCTTACTCCCCTGGGTTCGGGAATCCTACTGGAGGGCCCCCGGCAGGGAACCAGTCCTTCCTTACCGCGTTCTGTGTTCTCCCGGCTGCCCGCAGTGGGGCCGGGGTCACGGGACATTCGCTGCCCTTCCTGGAGCCCCCACTTAGCTGGGCGGGAGGGCACAGGCCCGACCGAGTGGGTGAGCAGGAAGAGCAGAGTGCTGGGCCCGGCGTGGGCGTGACCTTGGGCCACCCCGTCCCCTTTGTGGGCTTTCGTGGGTCCCGCGTCTTCCCGGCGAGTCTTGTGCTGTGTGAGGCAGCGTCGTGATCCCGCTGGGACGAGGTCATTGGTGTCACAGGCAACAGGGTTCAAACCTGCAGACACCCCGCAACAAAAACAGCACCCCCACTTCAACCACGTGGCCGCCTCCCTGGGTCCTTCTGGGCTGGCCTGGCCCAGGGCTGCCTGGGGGCCGTTCTGCCAGAGCAGGACCCTACTATATCAGGGCCAGGCCAGGGGGTGCCTCCTCTGATGGCTTTTCCTCCGGCTTGTGGGACTCACCGGGACGCAGCTTTGGGAACTGCGCCGAGGAGGTGGGGGCTCCAGCCCAGGTCTCAGGCTGCAGGAGCCATCAGGTGCGTTTCTCAAGGGCCAGGTCCACCCCACCCTCCCGGGAAGCCCCCAGGCCTTAGCGTGCTCCTGGAGGGGTGGGCGGCCGGGGCTCCCTCACCCATCCCCGGAAGCCCAGCTGGTCTCCTGCACCCCAGGGCAGAACCGTCGGCCTCATCGGACATCACGAAGGGTCCTTCCTGGCAACTGCAGGCCCAGGCCAGGAAGGCACCTGGATCAGGTGAGAACTGCCCACAGCCACCCCGTCCACCGGGCGTCACGAGTGTGCAGAGCTGTGGGGCCGGCTCCCTCCCACCGCGGGCTGGGCTCTCGGCTCTTGGCAGCAGACAGACTCCAGCTACTTGAAGCCAAAAAACCATAGATGGAGGGTGGGCCCTAGACTCTCTGGATAGGGCTTGAACAAACCCTGGATATCCTGCTGGGGGCTCCCTAAGCCACAGGGCCACAGCCCACAGCCAGCGCCCAGCCTGGACATGCCCGTGGACCTCGGGAGGGGGCCTTGGGCCACAGCGTTCCTCAGAACCAGGTTCCTGCACCCACCTCCCCATAAGAGCCTGTCTGGTTGGAAGAGCTGGAAGGAGCCACTTCTCTAGTGTGAAGGAGGCTGGGGAAGCCCTCGTTTCATCTTGGGGACCCCTGTGGTCATTAGGCAGGACATCCCCAAGCCTAGGGAGGGTGTCCTGCAAAGAAACAAACTTGTCCTCTTCTGGGTTTCTGACCACTGCCAGCCTGTCCCCGGATCTGCTCAGGTCGGTCAGCTCTGGGGAGCTGGGCCTGCTAGGGAGCCGGCCTCCGAGTGCGGGGACCTGGAACAGGTCAGTGCCTCCCGTCTGGGCTTGTCCCAGCTCCAGGCCTTTGCTCACACCTCACACGCTCCCCTTCCTAGAATCCCTTTCCCAAGTGTGGACCCAGCTCCCTGCAGGGAGTGCCTGTGCCCCAGGTGTCTGCAGGGAGAGCCCGTGTGCCATGTCCTCCCCTGGCCGTGTCTCATGTCTGAGAGGGGCTGGCACACAGAAAGTGCTGCATATGTGCCCATTGAGGTTAGGCGCACAGCTGGGGTGGCGGCATGGGGGCTGGACCCCGGGTGCCCCCCGACCCCGGCTCTGCCCCGTTTCCTCACCCTCGGGCCTCTTGGCTCAAGCAAGGGCAGGACTGGGTCCATGCTGAGCTGGCAGGACAAGGGCCGTCCTCTGTCCTCCGGTCAGCACAGGGCAGGCGGCGGGCAGAGACCGGAGGTGGCCCGGGGAGGAAATGTTGAAATTTGCAGCCAGGCAGGAAATGGACAGATTGTTGAGGAGGAGTTGGAATGCCATCTGGAATGCCGCCCCCTCGGTGCCCCCCGTTCGAGCCCAGAGTCAGGAAGTGCCTGGTGTCTTGGCTGGAGGAGCTTGTGCCCCCGCTGGGAGGGTGCCTGCCCAGTGCTACCTCCGGTTCCCAGCTAGCAGCATTGAGGGGGAAGTTTGGAAACAGACAGGGGGCCGCAGGGCAGAGGAGAAACTGGGAACTGGAGCCAGGACAGTGGGGTGCTCTCTCTGCTGCTGCCCGCGTGGGGCTCCCTCTGGGCTGCCCTGCCAGTGAATGAGGAGCTTGAGAACTGGGTCACGATGTGCATGGGATTCTGCACGCTCTTTCACACTTTGCACACAGCCTTCTCCACATGCAATGCTCTTCCCCAGTAGAAAACTCCTATTCAGTCTTCAAAACCCAGCTCTGGCAGCAGCTCCTTGATCAAGCTGTACCTGAAGCTTCCCACCCATCCAGTTTTACAGGCCAGATCTATGCCTTGGGACCACCCACCCACTCTCTATCTTTCCGACTAGGCTGAGGGGTCTCTGTGGACAGAGGACCTGTCTGACTCCCTGTGTCCCCACACCCCAGCACCCAGTAGGACACACGGTTGGCCCCTGGTGTTTGGTGGGCTTGGAAATGCAGCTCTTGAAATTTCAGCAAACTTCCCCTTGGCCACCTGGGAGATGGCTGTTGGGGTCAGGGCACACTTCCTGGCCTCCGGGGATCTGTGTGGACTCAGCCTTCACTGTACACAGTGGCTGTTTCTGACATCACCCTCCCTTTGAGTGGGAGGTACTTGAAACCCCAGCCTAGAAGTCAGGAAGCCTGCATTTAAATCTTGGTTCTGCCGCCCTGAGCTCTTAATTTTGGCTCCTGAGCCTCGGTTTCCCCTTCTGTAAATGGGCCTGACAGGCCAAGCTCAGAGCAATGTGGAGACCTGGAGATGGAGAAGGTGGTTCAGAGCCCAGCCCTGCAGGCACCCAGCTATGTGAGCTGTTACCATCCATCCCTCACAGGCGCTCTCGGCCCTGGAGAAGGGAGGGCCCCAGCGGCTGCCGATCTCCAGGCTGGAGTGGCCCCCCTCACAGGATTCCTCTGTCCCCGCGGGGGAGGTAATTAGCATTCCAGCCCTGGAAGGACAGTGAGCTCCTTGGAGTGGCCCATACATGAAAGTGTGCCCAGCGGTTTCCTCAGGCCAACTCCTCCCGCCTCCTCCTGCCTGCCCCACCATGGCTGAGCCCACGCCCAGAGGAGATGATGCCTTCTGGGGAGCTGCTGGTCCTGGAAGCTGTGGGAGAAGGGCTTCCCTCGGGATGGTGAGGAGTCAGGTTCACCCTCAGAGCCGGAGAGCCCAGCTGGGAATAATTCAGCCCTGGAAGCAGCTCCAATCACCTGGGGCATGAGTGCGGGGAGCAGCTGGTGGGACCCAGGGGTCCAGTGGGGTCTGGGCAGGTGCACAGTCATAGCCTCTCTGTTGAATATTGTGGTGCAGACAGGCAGGCTCAGTGTGGTCTGGGGTCACCTATCAGACAGCATGTGAGCCAGCTTCTCTCCTTAGGCCATCCTGGACCCATTATCCTGTGCTGGTGTGCACAGGGGCTGGGTTCCTGTTGAGGCTGGCGAAGGGGAGGCACTGATCCTGTTGAGGCCAGTGAGAGGCACCAGTCCTGTTCAATCCAATGGGAGGCACCAATCCTGTTGAGGATGGCCACTGGGATGCACTGATCCTGTAGAGGCTGGCTAGTGGGATGTACTAATCCTGTAGAGGCTGGCCACTGCGGATCACTGATCCTGTTGAGACTAGCCAATGGGAAGCACTGATCCTGTTGAGACTGGCCAATGGGACTCACTGATCCTGTTGAGACTGGCCCCAATGGGAATCACTGATCCTGTCGAGACTGGCCAATGGGAAGCACTGATCCTGTTGAGACTGGCCAATGGGAATCACTGATCCTGTTGAGACTGGCCCCAATGGGAATCACTGATCCTGTTGAGACTGGCCAATGGGAATCACTGATCCTGTTGAGACTGGCCAATGGGAATCACTGATCCTATTGAGACTGGCCAATGGGAAGCACTGATCCTGTTGAGACTAGCCAATGGGAAGCACTGATCCTGTTGAGACTGGCCAGTGGGAATCACTGATCCTATTGAGACTGGCCAATGGGAAGCACTGATCTTGTTGAGGCTGGCCAATGGAAATCACTGATCCTGTTGAGACTAGCCAATGGGAAGCACTGATCCTGTTGAGGCTGGCCAATGGGAATCACTAATCCTGTTGAGACTGGCCAATGGAAGCACTGATCCTGCTGAGACTGGCCACGGGAATCACTGATCCCACTGAGACCGGCCAATGGGAGCTACCTGATCCTGTTGAGACTCGGGCCACACCGATTCTGCTGGATGACTGGCCAATGGAAGTACCGCCCTTGCTGAGGCTGGCCACGGGAAGCACTGGATCCTGTTGGAGACTAGCCAATGGCAGCAATTGAGTCAGAGACTGGAAGGCAGGAGGAAGAGAGTGTGAGACAGTTTCTTCCCTCTGCCTCTCTGCATCCGGTTTCCCCAACAGCAGCCCCGTGTCTCTGTGGATGCATCTCCCGCCGACCGATGCCTCTACCAAGGCAACCGTCCCCGAACATCGTCTGCCACCAGTTTTATCAACAAAACTGACGGAGATACCACCACACCACTTATAGCACTACACCTGACCCCACACCACCATTCTCCACGGGATTCCCCTCGCCCCTCACTGTCCAGGCTCAACTCCAGGAAGCCCATCTCCACAGTCCAGGCTCGCCCACGGACCCTCATCCCAACTGTCCAGGCTAGGCCCATGGGAGCCCCATCCCTACTGTCCAGGCTCAGCCCACAGGAGCCCCGTCCCTACTGTCCAGGTTCGGACCATGGGAGCCCCGTCCCTACAGTTCAGGCTGAATCCAGGGAAGCCCCATCCCTCACTGTCCAGGCTCAGCCCACGGGATCCCTCAGCCCCTACTGCCACAGAGCCCAACCCAGGAAGCCCCATCCCACCGTCCAGGCTCGCCCACGGATCCCCATCCCAACTGTCCAGGCTCAGCCCACGGGATCCCCTGGCCCCTACCGTCAAGCAACCCAGGAAGCCCCATCCCACTGCCTGTGCCCAGCCCACGGGATCCCCATCCCAACTGTCCAGGCTCAGCCCACGGGATCCCCGTCCCTACTGTCCAGGCTCAGCCCACGGGATCCCCGTCCCTGCTGTCCAGGCTCAGCCCACGGGATCCCCGTCCCTGCTGTCCAGGCTCAGCCCACGGGATCCCCGTCCCTGCTGTCCAGGCTCAGCCCACGGGAGCCCCGTCCCTGCTGTCCAGGTTCAGCCCACGGGATCCCCGTCCCTACTGTCCAGGCTTGGCCCGGGGCCCCCACCCCCACTCTCTGGGCTCAGCACCGATCCCCATCTCACCATCCAGGCTTGGTCCAGGGAACCCCCGTCCCTACCATCCAGGCTTGGCCCAGGGGAACCCTGTCCCCACTGTCCGGCTCGCCCAGGACCCCTCGCCTCCCACTCTCTGGGCTTTTCCTGCCCAGGGGACCCCCATCCCCACTGTCTGGGCTCGGTCCAGGGACCCCCCGTCCCCACTCTTTGGGCTCGGCCCAGAGGACCCCTGTCCCCACTCTGGGCTCGGCACAGGGGACCCCCGTCCCCACTCTCCAGGCTCAGTCCAGGGACCCCCATCCCTACTGCCCAGGGGACCCCCATCCTTAGCGTCCAGCAGGGAGGGCGGGATGTGCGCTCACAATTCCTGACGTTCACCGCCAGCCATGAGATGCGAGTTAAGGAAACATTTATTTTAAATGTAAACTGAGAGCAGCAGAATTCCTGGATGGGCTCTGTGGCTGCAGCCTGTGGACCTGAAGCCAGGCGGTATAAATAGGAACAGTTGTCGCTGCTCTTAATCCAGAGGGGCCCCCGTGGACGGTGGGGCCTAGGGGAGGGCTGTACAGGCAGCGATGTCCCCGCGGGGCAGGGTCAGACTCCGACCCGTGGCCCTCTCGACCTCACCCTCACACCCCTGGGAGTCGGCGGGAGGACGAGGCCCCACTGCTGTCCCCAGCCCCTCATCCGAGGGCTGGTGCTGAGTCCATTCTGCCCGCCTTCAGTTCGGGAGTGCCCAGCAGCACCCAAGGCCCCTTGTGCTCCCTCTGCCTCTTCGAGGAGACGACTCCCACCCTACACTGGGAGTCCAACGTCAACACAGTGCCCCCACTGCCACCTTTCCTCCGTGGACCCCGGAGGCGTGGGGGGCCCGGCGTTGTGGTGGGGGGCCTGGGGGTCCTGCCATTGCATCGCTGACTCTCCCTGACCCCCTCCTGCTCTGGTCTCTCCCGTCCCAGTGGACCCAGCGTCATCAGAAACAAAAGCCAAGAATGTTGAGGGCCCCCCCGGGGCCAGTGACAGCGGCTGGCCGGGTGCCAGGAATCACCGCAGGCGAGTCGGGAAGCTGGCGGGCGGCCAGGAAGTGTCCCTACGGCTGCCTGGTGGGCGTGTGGGCGGCCGGGCGGGCGGGCAGCCCAGGGAACAGGCTCCTTCTGGGGGAGCCCACCGGGAAGCAAGGTCACCCTCAGACCCCAGCCCAGCCGTGCACGTGTGGGCGTAGGGGTGGGGGGCAGAGGGAGCCCCACTCAGCGGTGGGGAAGCTGAGGCTCAGCGGGGAGCAGCGACTGCCTGGGATACTCACAATGGCCCCTGTGCTCCCGGGGACAGGGTCACAGCTGTCCCCAAGTCCTGAGTCCAGCCCAGGCCTGGCACAGGGAGGAGGGAAGGGCCAGGTGCTGTGAGAACCCCGTGTGGTGAAGCTGTCCATGGCCTCAGGTTCAGGTGGAGGCTGCCCATCGTGCCCACGTGGAGACGGGCCCCAGTGATGCTCCAGGGCGGGAACCTGGCTCTGGGCTCAGCTCCTGACTTCTGAGCTTCCCACCTGTCCGGGCAGGGCCTGTGTGGGCCGGTGGAGGTCAGGACAGGCACAGCTGGGCTGGCCGGGCCCCCGAGATCCCACGGGGGACAGGGTGGATGCTGACCTGGGGCCCGCATCTTGCCCAGGCTGAGCCAGTGGAGAAGGCCCTGGTGGAGGCGTCCACCCCTCCTGGGTCCCCAGGGCACCTCCCCATCTGCAGCCCAATGGACATGCAGTTCTGCCCCAGCACAGGGGCTGTAACCTTGGTGCTCGGACGGACTCAGGATAGACGCCGGCAGACCCACACCTCACTGAGGGCTGGGTGACGAGGCCCCTCCACCAGGAAGGCCTCCCTGCTCTGGCTGTGTGGCCCGGGCTCAGCAGCCCCCAGCAAATTTTTGTGGGTGCTGTCGGTGCCATCTGGGGGGAGATGCCTGGTGCTGCTGTGACTTGGGGCAGCTCCTGGGAATGGAAACACTGCAGACAGGGAAACTTACAGTCCCTCTTAGACAGTCCCTCTTACAGACAGGGAAACTGAGGCCTGCCTGCAGCTGTGACAAGAAGGGCTCTAGAAGGACCCATGCATGAAGGTGGGGGTCTGGCCACCCCAGCTGGTTGAGCTCCCACTTCATCGGCTCCGCAGGCCCAAGGCCCAACCAGGTGCAGGAATACTTACCTCGTCCTCAGCTGGCCGTGTGGACGCATGGGGAGAATTCTGACTTGGAGTCTGCATAGAGTCAGAACCAGGATCTGCCACCAACTTGGGGAGCCTCTTCCCCGACCTGGGCTTGTTTGCTCAGCTGTTGGGGGCAAGAGACCCCTTGTCTCCCCGGCGTGGGAAGGCTGGAGGATCCAGGAGTCTCTCAGACCTGTCACAGCAGCTCAGGACAGTGGCATCAGGACCACGAGGGTGGTGGACACTCCTGTGCTGGGGGTGGTGCTGAGGGGATGGCGTTCTCCTCTCTTCCTCCCCACAAGACCCTGAGGAGCACTTGCCTGTGGGGCCTGGAGATGCAAGACAAGCATCGTTTGACTCAGGGAACAGCAGTGCTGACAGGGAGCGCCTGTCCACGGCGGGACAAGCATCATTTTACTCCAGGGAACAGCAATGCTGGCCGGGAGTGCCTGTCCATGGCAGGACAAGCATCGTTTGACTCAGGGATCAGCAATGCCAGCCGGGAGCACCCGTCCATGGGAAGATGCTGGAGACTCGACGTGATTCCCGGTCCTCCTGCCCCGTCAGGACCTCAGAGGCCCCTGGAGTATGTGCCTAGCCCATCTGACCCCAGGCCCTCGCCTTCCATAACAAACTCAAAATGAAAACAGGACCAAACCATACAATAAAAACATGCCATTTTAACAGCGGGGGAGCTTAACATGGACTGAAGGGACGGCCTGCCTGGGGTCAGATTCCGGGCCTTTCCTTACTAACCACACGACCTTGGGGATGCTGCGTCCATCTCCCTGTCCTCGATTTCTCTGTCTGTGAAATGGGGAGATCACAGAACCTCTGTCAAGGTCCCTGCAAGTGTGTTCATAGATACAAACCCTTAGAACGACGTTTGGCATTAGAGAAAGTGATCAATACTCAGGTATTATCATTGAAGGTGAGGCACGGAGTGCGTGTCTGCTGGAATGAAAGCAGGTTCGTTCTGGGTTCAGGCTGCTCGTGAGTTTGCTTTGTGCCTGTGGATCTGGACAGTCCAGGCCTCTGGGGCCTTTCCCCAGGGCTCCAGCCGGACGATGGTGGACACGGCACAGGGGCAGAGGGTGTTGGCTGGCCTCAGTGCGGCAGGAAGACCTTCTACCCAGAGGATGGGGACGCCTGAGCCACGCCATCCTGCCGGGAAAGCATGGCCGGTGCAAACACAGCTTCTCTACGGAATGGTGTCCACCTGGGCCCCAGCCCCAACTCAGGTCCTCATGTTTCCAAGCCACAGCCAGAAGCCCACCTGCAGAGGGTTGAGAGCACAGACCCCCTCCTGGCCTGCCCTCTTCCCTCTGCCCAGGCATTTCCTGAAGCCCCAGTGCCTCCCTGTGGGTGGGAATTCCCCCTCCAACCCCAGGCTCGCTGGGGCCCTGGGCCGTCCTGCAGGAGGAACCTCTGACACCCCCATTGTCTTTCTGGGGCCCAGGGAGGGCCAGCTCAGCAAGGAAGGACCGAGGGGGCGGACGGAGCTGCCAGGCCTCCTCCCTCTTGCTGACCCTTGACGGGGCCTGAATGGCCTCAGAGGGTGGGCCCTGCTGGCTCAGGCCCTGGTGATATTAGCAGTGATCTCCGCAGACTCTTTGCTTCCTTGGCAAATTCCATGCAACCCCACCCAACCCTTCGAGGTGGAGGCTGAGGACCAGTCCCGTTCTACAGATGCAAACACTGAGGTGCAGAGGCGTGAGGGGGCTGTCTGAGGCCACACTGTGCACAGCGGAGCTGGGGCAAGGCTCTGCGTCCCGTCTGCCTCGGGGTGGCTGTGTGGCCTGGGAAAGTCCCGGAAGCTCTGCACTAGGGATCCTGGCTGCCAAGAGTGAGGATGGTCCCTCCCTCGCTGGGGCGTGGGGCCGGGAGCCACAGGAATGCACTCTCCCCCGTCGGAGGCCAGAAGTCCGGTTTCAGAGTGCACAGGGCTGCGTCCCTCGGGGCCCCGGGCAGGGCCTGTCCCTTCCCCGCCTCCCCGCTGCTTCACAGGCTCCTTCCCTGAGCCATTCTCACAGGCTCCGGGGGCTGAGCTGGCCCCCAGCAGAGCCTGGTCTTCCGGACGTTCTTCAAGTCTCCCGTGGGCTTCAAAGGCCCGGGAGCCGTTGCCCTCTGTCCTTCCCTGGCATGGTTTCTGGGCATGACGGGGGTGGCAGGCGGCCCTTTGGGGCTATTTCGGGATCACCGCAAATCTCGCCTTCCTGTGAATGGGGAACTTTTCCTCCAACGTGGCTGAGGCGGGGGTGACGTCACTCCCAAATTAGAAGGGAGTGGGGCCCGGTGGGGAAGGGTGTGACCCCACCCTCTGCTCTTTGCGCCGGAGGCCTCGGGGCGGTCACCTGTGCTGGGCTCTGCTCTTCGGGCCGGAGGCCTCGGGGCGGTCACCTGTGCTGGGCTCTGCGCAGGACGCTGGCCCCAGAGACCTCGAGGCCGCTCAGGCTTCAGTGCGCGTCTGGGAAAATCAGAAACTGGGCGGAATGTTTGTTTGTTTCTTTGTGGCGGGGGCGGGGGGTGGGCAGCTGGATGCAGCTCTGATTCCAGAGAAATGACCGAACCTGCCCTGGTCACTTCCGGGGAGGCCCCAGCCACCCTCACCCAGCAGCCCAGCGCGGAGGGGTTCAGCGGCCCCTCGGGGGAGGGCGGAGGGGCAGGGGCAGGTCCCATTTCCAGCCCTGCTAGGGTAACTCAAACTCTTAATTAGTCCCCTGGCTGCTGAGTGACGCTGTGAAGGCACCTCTGGCCCGACTGACCCTCCTCCAGGGCCCAACAAAGCGCTCAGAGACCTCATTCAGCTCTCCTGGGGCAGCCACGCCCCGCTGGGAACAGAGAGGAGAAGAGAGAGAGGGAAAGAGATGGAGACAGAGGGAGGAGGAGAGAGAGGGAGAGAGACAGGAGAGAGACAGAGAGAGAGAGAGAGACAGAGGGAGACAGAGAGATAGAGGGAGGGGGAGAGAAAGGGAGAGAGACAGAGAGAAAGAGAGAGAGGGAGGGGACAGAGACGGAGAGAGGGGAGAGAAGGTAAGAGAGAGACAAACAGAGACAGAGCAGAGAGAGAGGAGAGACAGAAGAGAGATAAACAGAGAGAGAGGGAGGGGGAGGGGAGAGATACACAGAGAGAGGAGAGAGCATAAGAGAGAGACAGAGGAATAGAGGGGAGAGACAGAGGGAAGGGGAGAGACGGAGGGAGGGGGAGAGACAGAGGGAGGGGGAGAGAAGGAGGGAGGGGGAGAGACAGAGGGAGGGGGAGAGACGGAGGGAGGGGGAGAGACGGAGGGAGGGGGAGAGATGGAGAGAGGGGAGAGACGGAGGGAGGGGAAGTGAAAGATGGAGAGGGGCTTGAGAGGGGCAGGAGGGCAGGAGCAGGGGGGGGGGAGCAGAGGCCCCTCTGAGGCAGTGGTGGGTGGGAACCAGGGCTCTGTGGCCTCAGGGCCCTCCTGATCATGAAGTGTTGGTGGCGGGGGCGTGTCCTGCAGCAATGGGAGGCCGTCCGGACTTAGTGGAGGCAGGAAGGGGACTAAAGCTGACTTCCAGGCTTGGGGGGAGGCTCACTGTGCTCACTCATTCATTCAACAAACACCCCTGGGCACCCACGCTGGGCCTCCCCTGGGCTGTGGATCCTGCTCCATGCGATGGGGCCGAGGTGCAGAAGCTCCTGTCACCATCAGCTCGGCTGTGGCTGCGGGTGGCTGGTCCAGCGGGAAGCTGCCCTCGCCAGGCCCCTGCATGCAGGTGGATGGGGGCGTGGGGGGAGGAAAGCTTGTTGGCCGATGGCACAGCCATGCTGTGTGGGCTCCGCTCCCTAGCTGGGCCCTGCGGGAGGGCCTGGGGGCGGCCACCCTGTGGGCTCCTCGCAGGTACGGGGGCGGGCAGAGCAGAGTCTCAGAGCAGGAGGGTGCCAGGGACCAGGGAGGGACTACGTGAGGGTTCTAGAGTCTGGCCACAGAGCCCGGGCAGAGCTGCTTTAGGGAGAACAAGGGTTCAGAAGGAAGGGAGGAGGGCTTCGGTTTTGTTTTATCTTTTATATTTTATTTGCTTTTAAATTTTCTTTTATAGACAGGATCTCACTCTATCAAACGGGCTGGAGTGCAGCCTGACTGCAGCCTCAACCTCCTGGGCTCAAGCCATCCTCCTGCCTCAGCCTCCAGAAGAGCTGGGACTACAGGTCCTCGCCACCACATCCAGCTAATTTTAACATTTCTTTATAGACAGCGTCTCATTCTGTCATCCAGGCTGAAGTACGGTGGTGTGATCACAGCTCATTGCAGCCTCGAACTCCTGGGCTCAAGCGATCCTCCTGCCTCAGCCTCCCGAGTGGCTGAGATTACAGGCGTGAGCCACGGTGTCCGACTGAGCCTGTTTATCCCACCGTGGTGTGAGGGTGTGGCCTGATTCGGGTTCCTAAATTTCGGCCACTGCCCGGCGCCCTTCTGACTTTCACTGCCTGACCTGCCACGATGCTGTTTGCTGTTCACTCCGTGTGTTTAAAATAATTAACTCACTTTTTCCTCCTTTTTTTAAAAATTGCATTCTCCCTTCGATATAAAATTAGGTCACTTTAAAAAACTTAAATAATTAAAGAGAAAGGCAATATCTCTAATAAAAAAACCCAGCATCTCCTGCCATGAATTGAGGTTAATTTGAGCAACACACAGGGACAAAATGAAGCGCTGGTACCAGCTTCCGGCTGCTGCTCCCGGAGGCAAGGCCCTCAGCTCCTAGTGTTACGGGCCAGGTGAGCACCGAACAGCTGCGTTCTCTGTGAATAGGAACTTCCTCACTCTCGAACTGTCCTGGTATCTCCTAAAACCATCTCTCAATCCCCACATGTTTGTCTCCCGTTTTGGGAATCGCGGGAAAGCAGAGACTAGGCTTCGATGTCAGGAACCGAAACGCAAGCTCATAGGACACAAAGTAAAGAACTTTGTTAAGTAAGGAAGGAGAATGTGAGAGGGCTGGGACCCCGGGGAGCGCACAGTAGGAGGGGGACCCCGGAAGTTCACAGTAGGAGGGGGACCCCGGGAGTTCACAGTAGGAGGGGGGGACCCCGGGGAGTGCACAGGAGGCCTGTGGGCACCTGGGAGTGAGTGAGTGGCCAGAGAACGCTCCTTCTCAGAAGGGTGGATGCCTGCAAGTGCAGAAGCAGCTGCTTGGTCCCCCGTGTGCCAGTTTGGGGGACACAGGCAATGGGAGGGTGACAGAAAGCTTCCAGCCAGGCTCGGAGAGAGGGCTGTGCTTTCTCCCTTCTGTAGTTCTCCTTCCTTCCTTCCTTCCTTCCTTCCTTCCTTCTTTCCTCCCTTCCTTCCTTCCTTCCTCCCTCCCTCCCTCCCTCTCTCCCTCCCTCCCTCCCTCCCTCCCTTCCTTCCTTCCTTCCCTTGCTTTCCTTCCTTCCTTCCTTCCTTCCTCCCTCCCTCCCTCCCTCCCTTCCTTCCTTCCTTCCTTCCTTCCTTCCTTCCTTCCTTCCTTCCTTTCCTTCTTTCTTTCTTCCTTCTTTCCTTCCTTCCTCCTTTCTTCCTCCCTTCCTTCCTTCTTTCCTTCCTTCTTTCCTTCCTTTCCTTCCTTCTTCCTTTCTTTCCTTCCTTCCTCCTTTCTTCCTTTCTTCCTTCCTTCCTTCCTTCTTTCCTTCTTTCTTCCTTCCTTCCTTCCTCCTTTCTTCCTTTCTCCCTCCCCTCCCCTCCCCTCCCCTCCCCCCCCCTCTCCTCTCCTTTCCTTTCCTTTCCTTTCCTTTCTCACTCTGTCACCCAGGCTGGAGTGCAGTGGTGCAATCTCAGCTCAACACAACCTCTGCCTTCTGGGTTCAAACGATTCTCCTTCCTCAGCCTCCCAAGTAGCTGGGATGACAGGCCCGCACCACTATGCCCAGATAATTTTGTATTTTTAGTAGAGATGGGGTTTCACCATGTTGGACAGGCTGGTCTTGAACTCTTGACCTCAAGTGATCTGCCTGCCTCAGCCTCCCAAAGTGCTGGGATTGTAGGTGTGAGCCATCATGCTCAGCCCCTTCCATAGTTTTCTCATCTGAAAAATGAGGAAGTCCAGGTTGGTGCTGTCTGATGGAAATAAAATCCGAGTCACAGGCATAATTTTACATTTTCTAGTAGCCACAATAAAAGTTAAAAAAAAACAGGTGAAATCAGTTTTAGTAATGTATTTACCAAACCCAATATAGCCAAAATGGTATCATTTCAACATGTAATCAATAAAAAATTTGGTAATGAGATACTGTCATTCTTTTTTAACACAAAGTTTTCAAAATTTGGTGTGTATTTCACACTTACAGAACATCTGAATTTGTACACGACATTCTCATCGGAAATACTCTACCTACATTAAGATTTCATAAAACTTATAGTTGAAAAGAGGATCACTTAGCTGGGTTGCCTGAACTATACTCAAAACATTTACTAATTGATTAAAATACTAACATAAAAAATGAATATTCACACTTCCATGGATAAAATTGCTTCAGTTTAAAATTCTTCTACTTGCTATTTTTTTGAGCATGTTTTCATATAGTTAAAGGACACTGGAATTTTCCTTTTCTGTTATTCATTTCTTTGGGCCATTTAAAAAAATAATGTTTGCCTTTTTCTTTATTTGTAGAAACTACTAATACATCAGAGCTATTAATCCAAACCCAAGTTTGGCCATGATACGACTTGAAAATGTTTTCCCATTTTGTCATTCATCTGTTTAATTTCTTATCTTTTTTGTAAAAGCAAAAGTTGTTTTTAATTTTATTTAATTAATTACTTAATTTTGAGACGGAGCTTCACTCTGTCGCCCAGGCTGGAGTGCAATGGCACAATCTCGGCTCACTGCAGCCTCTGCCTCCTGGGTTCAAGCGATTCTCGTGCCTTAGCCTCCTGAGTAGCTGGGATTACGGGCACCCGCCACCACGCCCGGCTAATTTTTGTAATTTTAGTAGAGACGGGGTTTCTCTATGCTGGCCAGGCTGGCCTCAAACTCCTGGCCTCAAGTGATCCATCCGCCTCGACCTCCCAAAGTGCTGGGATTACCAGCATGAGCCACCGAGCCCAGCAAAAGGTGTTTTTTAAATATAGAGAATATAGCAAAGTCCATTCTTGTTTCCTTCTAGGCCTTCATGCTTTGCTCATCCATTTCAAACGCTTTTTATTTGGAAATGGTTAGAGATTCCCAGGAAGTTGTGAAAATGGCACAGGAGGTCCCTCCTCCCCCAGTGGTGGTGTCTTGGGAACTAGAGGCTGAGTCACAGCTGGGAAATCATCACTGGGATGACTGTGCAGTTCTGCGCTGTTTTTAACCACGAAATCCAGACACGGAGCTGTCCCCTAGCACAGAGGACCCCTCGTTGTGGTTTCATGTCATTTTATGTTTCTATGTCTGATCCATTCACATTAGATCTCTGATAATTCACATATATTTCTGGTGTAAGGTGTAGGAAATTAATCCACGGTAACCTTTTTTTGCTATGACTACCGTCTCATTTCAATATCACATGTCTTTCTTCTTTTTAACTTTTTTATTTTGAAAAACAGCTTTATTGAGTTGAAATTGTCAAACAACAAGCTGCACATACTTAAAGAATATAATTTGATATATTTTGACCTAAGTGTACACTGTGAAACCATCACTGAAATCAAGGTCAGGCAAGGTGCAGCGGCTCACGCCTGTCATCCCAGTGCTTTGGGAGGCTGAGGCAGGAGGATCACATGGGACCAGGAGTTTGAGACAAGCAACATAGTGAGACTCCCCATCTCTACAAAAAATAAAAAAATTAAAAAATCAGCTGGCTGTGGTGGCATGGACTATGGGTGTCAGCTACTTGGGAGGCTGAGGTGGGAGAATCCCTGGGGCCCAGGAGGTCAAGGCTGCAGTGAGCCGTGATCTTGCCACTGCATTTCAGCTTGGGTGACTGAGCAAGGCCCTATCTCAAAAAAAAACCCCAAAAGGGCAACAAACACAATAGCAACAAAAACAAGCCCAGCAGGTCATATGGGCTGGGGCACCAGGGTCAGGGAAGGAACCTGGGCCTGGACTCTCCGGCGGCAGCACCCAGTCCTCGGGAGGCAGCTCCTCGGTGCCCAGCCCTGCGCTGGGTGATGTGGGGCCCTTGCTGACATCCAGGGAACCATGCCGGCCACGCGGGCACACACACTGTTGGCGCCAGGTGAGGCATTTGTCGCTGCTGGACCAGTGCAGTCTGGGCCCTTGGCTGGTGCAGGGTTCGGGGTGGGTAGGACTGGGAGGTCTTGAGGAAGGCGTGATCCACCTGAAACTGCCCAACGGAGCAATCGGGCTGGGTGCTCCAGACAGAGGGCGTCTGAGCTCAGGGCACCAGGGGCGGAGGACAAGAGAGTTGGCACGGCCCAGGGCTGCACGTGGAGCCCTCCCTGCCTCACCAAGGGCCACAGGGAGCCATGCAGGGTCCTGGGAGGGGGAGAGGCAGGTGGAGGCTTACCCCGAGACCCCCTCAGGGCTCACATCAGAGGGCACCGTTGACCGGGAGGTCAGGGAAACCCCGGAACGTGGGGTTTATTTTTCTTACGAAGCTTCTGCAGCTGGGGCTGAGCCAGGCTCTAACTTACCTCCCTGCACATCCAGGCCCACGAGGCAGGGACATGGGAGGCCGGGCATCCTGGGCACATCCTGCAGGGCCCCTGCTCTGCTCCTATGCTGGGGCCATTCTTGTCATCCTGGGCCTCCTCCTCTGCCTGTGGAATCCAACCACTCCAGTTCCCCTGGCCAGGGTGTCCCTTCACTCCCCTGGGACAAGAGGATCCGCTCTATTGACATAGTCCTCCCTCCCTCCATTTCTCCCTCCTCCCCCTCCCTCTCCCTCCTCCCTCTCCATCCTCCTCATTCCTCTACCTCCCCACTCCCTCCTCCCTCCTTCTTCCTTTCCTTCTCCTCCCTCTCTCCCTCTCCCCTATCTCCCTCCTCTCTCCCTGCTCCCTCCTACTTCTTCTTTCCCTCCTCCTTCTCTCCCTCCTTCTTTTCTCCATCTCTCCATCCTCCCTCCCCTCCCGCTTCTCCCCTTCTCCATCTTTTCCTCTTCCCTCTCCCTTCCCACTCCTTCCTCCTCCCCCCTCCCTCCCTTTCTGTTCCTTCCCAAATGCTCAGGTCACTCATTCCTGCATCCCTGAGCAGATTGCAGCAAATGCTCCGGGCACTTTGCCTCTGGGCAGATTGCAGGCTCCGGTTGCATGCTCTGTTGGGCTCTGGGATGCCGCTGTGGCCGTGAGGGAGGTGGGGCCTCAACAAGTCCTGACATGGGCCCAGGCTCGCAGTGGGGAAGGGGTAGGCTGGGGGATGTAGAGAGTGGGGTGGGGCCTCAGGGGCCTCTTGAGCCAAGAGCTGGAGGATGAGGATGGGGTCTAGGGCAGTGACCAGGACAGCATGCCAGGCAGCGGTTGGGGGAGTGGGGACCAGACGTTAGAGTGTTTGGCAGGCGGGGGAGGGGTAAGGGTCTTACTCTGAGTCCAAAAGGACCCACTGGAGAACCTGAAAGGTCACTGTGCGTGCTGAGTAGGGAGAGGGACCCAAGGGGACAGGGCGAGGGCACGCAGGGTGACAGAGTGCTGGCTTGTGGGCCAGGCTGTCTCTCCCCGGCACAGACCTGCCTCGCCCCTGCAGCACGTCAGGGGTGCACTGGCCACTCTGGCCATGGCGCATGCAGGGCAGCAGGAGAACCACGGCCACTGCCGGACTTGCTTGGCTCCTGGAGACTCCAGGCCAGCTGGAGATTGGGGTGCCCCCAGCCCACCTCAGCTGACCCCAACCTCTCCCCAAACAAGCAGCTGCTGCCCTAAGGCACGGGGCCTGGCTCCCTGCTGGAAGTGGAGACTGTGTGTGGCTGGGAGGAGTCAGGACCCTGGGGACCCTGGCTGGGGGCCATGCCCCTTGGATTCCGGGGGTCTCAGGAAGAAGCACTGAGCCCATTTCTGGGGGTCAAGACTCAAGGCTGAGCTCGCAGAGGGAGAAACAATCATAACTCAGAGGAGGCCTCTTGATGGGGAGCCAGTGACTGCATTTTGAAGAAAGAAAAAGGAGAAACTTGGAAGGGCCTCAGTGCCTCTGGGGCTTGCTTCTCAAGAATTGGCAGCAAGGCTAAAGACACATCCCGTTTATAGCTCCCACTGGCCACGCCACCTCTGCAGAGCTGGGCCCCGAGGCTGTGAGGCCGAGGAGGCCCTCCTGGGTCAGGACGGAGGGTTCTGACTCTGGCTCTGTGAGTGCAGGGAAGCTTGGGACGGGGCTTCAGCTCCTGCGTCAGGGTGGAGGGCCCAGGACCCTTTGATGTGGGACCTGGGAAGCTTTGAGCTGACCCTTAGCTGATAGCCCAGGCTTCATGGGGCTCTGCGTCTCTGCGTGTGCCTCTCCCTCATGCAAAGGCTACTGAATATCCCTGGAACGTCACAGGGCTCTGGCAGGTGCAGCCTCCTGGTGTGGAAGTAGGTGGAAGGAAAGGGGAGATGTTTCTCAGAGCCCACCAGTGAAGTCAAAGACCCTGCTTCAAAGGCCCAGGGAGGGTAAGGGCTGCCTTGGGGCGACCCCAGATCCTAACTCAGTGGCCGAGAAGGTAGATGGTGGCTGCAGGATGGACAAGGTAGGCAGTGGCTCAGGATGGACAAGGTAGGCAGTGGCTGCAGGATGGACCACAGGCTCTGCTGTGTAAACAGGATGAGAGTCCCCAGCAGGCTCTGCCGTGTAAACAGGATGACAGTCCCCAGGAGAGCCCCTGCAGGGTGCTGTGTGCCCACTCCTGTGGCACAGGGAGCACCCAGTGGGTGCCTAGGGAGCAGCAGGGAGTTCTCCCCTGTCCCTGGAGCCATTAGGAGAGTGTGGAGGGATGGGAGGTGTCCATTAGGAGAGTGTGGAGGGATGGGAAATGTCCAGCTCACCTGGGGCTCTTTTCCCTCAAGGAGAATCTGCTCAATTTAGATACCGAAAGCGGGTTGCGGGGGGATTTGGGGAATTGATTTTCCCAACTGCAAAGAAGGGCCTGGGACTCCTCAGAGAAACAGAGGATAAGAGCCCAGGCTGAGAAACCTCTCCTCCAGCTGTCCAGCTGAAGGGCTAGAGGCCATGTGGGCTATGCCAGCCTGTCCACATTCATCCACCCATCCATCCATCCATCGATCCATCCATCCATCCTCCCATCACCATCCACCCACCCACCCATCCACTCATCCATTCACCCACCCACCTTCCCATCCATCCATCCCCCCATTCATCTATTCACCCACCCACCATCTGCTCATTCACCTACTCATCCATTCATCCTTCTACAATCCTCCATCCACCATCCATCTATTCGCCATCTATCGTCTATCCTTCATCCATCCATCCATCCATCTATCCATCCATCCATCCATCCACCATCCATCCACCATTCATTCTCCATTTTCCATCCATCCATGCATCAATCCATCCACCATCCATCCTCCATCCGCTATCCATTCACCATCCACCCATCCATCCATCCATCCATCCATCCATCCATCCATCCATCCATCCACCATCTACCATCCCTCCACCATTTACCATCCATCCATTCATTCATCATCCATCCATCCATCCATCCATGCATCCATCCATCCATTCACCATCCACCCATCCATCCATCCATCCATCCACCCACCATCTACCATCCCTCTACCATTTACCATCCATCCATCCATTCATCATCTATCCACCCACGCATCCATCCATCCATCCATCCACCCACCATCTACCATCCCTCTACCATTTACCATCCATCCATCCATTCATCATCTATCCATCCATCATCCATCCATCCATCCATCCATCACCATCCATCCACCGTTCGTTTCTCCGGTTTCCGGTCCATCCATTGCATCCGTCAGTCTATCTGCCATCCATCCTCCATCTGCTATCCATTCACCATCCATCCATCCACCATCTACCATCCCTCCACCATTTACCATCCATCCATCCATTCAACATCTATCCATGCATCCATGCATCCATCCATCCATTCACCATCCATCCTCCATCTGCCATCCATCCACCATCCATCCATCCACCCATCCATCCATCTACCATCCACCATCCCTCCACCATTTATGATCCATCCATCCATTCATCATCCATCCATTCATGCATCCATCCATCCATCCATCCATCTATATATGCATCCACCATCCACCATCCATCGAGCATTCATCCTCCATTCTCATCCATCTATCCATCCACCATCCATCATCCATCCATCCATCCATCCATCCATCATTCCTTCATCCATCTATCCATCCACCATCCATCCATCCACCGTCAATAGCCGTCCATCCGCCATTCGTCATTCATTTGTCGTCCGTCAGCCATCCGAAGTCATTGCGTCCATCTGCCATCCAATCCATCCGTCCGTCACCATTTCGTCATCATCACCGTCATCCATTCGTCATCTATCATTATCCATCGTCCATCCGCAGTTCATATCCATTCTCATGTCCGTCCGTCCGTCCGTACGTCCATGCATCCATCTACCATCCATCCTCCATTCTCATCCATCCATCTATCCCCATCCATCCACCATCCATCCACCATCCATCCACCATCCATCCTCCATCCATCCATCCATTCATCCATCCATCCATCCATCCTCGACCATCCATCCACCATCCATCCATCCATGCATCCATGAATCCATCCATCCATCTATCCACCATCCATCCACCATTCATCCTCCATTCTCATCCATCCACTATCCATCCACCATCCATCCATCCATCCATTCATTCATCCATCCACCATCCATCCACCATTCATCCTCCATTCTCATCCATCCAACCATCCATCATCCATCCACCATTCATCCTCCATTCTCATCCATCCAACCATCCATCCACCATTCATCATTCTCATCCATCCACCATCTGCCATCCATCAATCCATCCATCCATCCACCATTCATCCACCATTCATCCACCATTCACTATCCATCCACCATTCATCCTTCATCCACCATCCATCCATCCACCATCCATCCATCCACCATCTATCCTTCATCCACCGTCATCCATCCATCCATCCATCCATCCATCCATCCATCCATCCTCCATCCATCCTTTATCTGCCATCCATCCATCCATCCATCCATTAGCCATTGTTACCTCCTCTGAATCAGATGTGGCTCTAGGTGAGGGGATGCAGTAACAAGACACAGCCCCACCCTATGAGGCTGATACTCCAGTGTTTTAAGGCTTGGGGGAAATCAAGCACAGAAACCAGAGGGATTCACGACGTATTTTGCCCCCAGGGCTGGGGGCCATGTGGGGGCATTTCTGAGTACCAGGCATTGTTCCACAGAGCCCTTGAGCCTGTGGCAGGCAACAGACTGGGAGCCACATTTATTGCGCACCTGCTGTGCGCCAATCACACTTTGGGTTCCTCACACAGCCATGAGCTCACCTGAACTCCTGTAAGGGAGATTCCACTTTGCAGACAGGAGAAGAGCTGGGGGAGGAACCCACACGCTGGGGAGAGGCCATCTGGGGTCTGAACCCAGGCGGTCAGTTTCCCTGCTTCCGTTTCTCAGCAGGGAGCTGCCCCAAGGGCTGGGTGGTGGCCGGGTGCTGTGGGTGGACACCTGTGAGTTTCCTGGAGTCCTGCTTTCATTCAGAAGCTGGGTTGGAACAACAGGAGACCGGACAGTCACCCTCAGTGTGACCTTTTATCACGGCAGCCTTGCTGGCCCTGGCCGAGGTGGGTCTCAATTTCTTTCTGGCCTCCACCGGAATTACTTAATGGATAAAAAATAACCATGTCCAGGGCTCAAATATCAACTGCGGTAACAGCCAGCATCGGCAGCCAGGCACCTCTCGCTGCCCAGCCAGCTCCGGAAAGAGCCTGCCCCTCCTCCGCACAGCTGACTGTGTGTGGGTGTGGCAAGGGTTAGGGGGTGGAAGGAGCACGGGACCTGGAGTCTGAGGGCCCTGGGTGCAAATTGACTTCACCCCAAGGAAGTCAGCATGACTTGAAGCAAACCAATGACACTTTCTTTAAAAATTGGTCAATGAGGGCTCACTATGGATCACCGTGAGGGTCCAATGAGGTGACTCAGGTGGGAGCAGTGGCGTCACTGTCATTTTCTCATTTTCTTCCTCCTTCCTTCCCCCTCAGCAGTGCAGGGCGTGATGGCTTCCTCGCCTGATGGTGACACAACCAGCCCTATTGTGGTGGTGGGCGCCCATGTCACACAGGCCATGCTCCAGCTTCCCAGGTGCCCATGTGTTTATGAACCAGCCCCATCGTGGTGGTGGGTGCCCATGTCACGCAGGCCATGCTCTATCTTCCCAGGTGCCTACGTGTTATGAACCGGTCCTCGTGGTGGTGGGCACCCACGTCACACAGGCCATGCTCCAGCTTCCCGGGTGCCCACGTGTTTATGAACCAGTCTCATCATGGTGGTGGGCACCCACATCACACAGGCCATGCTCCAGCTTCCCAGGTGCCCACGTGTTTATGAACCAGTCTCATCATGGTGGTGGGCGCCCACATCACACAGGCCATGCTCCAGCTTCCCAGGTGCCCACGTGTTTATGAACCAGTCCTTGTGGTGGTGGGCACCCAAGTCACACAGGCCACGCTCCAGCTTCCCGGGTGCCCATGTGTTTATGAACCAGTCTCATCATGGTGGTGGGCGCCCACATCACACAGGCCACACTCCAGCTTCCCGGGTGCCCACAAGTTTATGAACCAGCCCCAGCATAGTGGTGGGTGCCCATGTCACACAGGCCATGCTCCAGCTTCCCGGGTGCCCACGTGTTTATGAACCGGTCCTTGTGGTGGTGGGCACCCACATCACACAGGCCACTCTCCAACTTTCTGGGTGCCCATGTGTTTATGAACCAACCCCATCATGGTGGTGGGCGCCCACGTCACACAGGCCACGCTCCAGTTTCCCAGGTGCCCATGTGTTTATGAACCGGCCCCATCGTGGTGGTGGGCGCCCACGTCACACAGGCCACACTCCAGCTTCCTGGGTGCCCACGTGTTTATGAACCAGCCCCATTGTGGTGGTGGGTACCCACATCACACAGGCCACGCTCCAGCTTCCCGGGTGCCCACGTGTTTATGAACCAGCAGTGAGATGGACGTGTCTCCCAGGGCCAGCCAAGCCTTCTCCGGCTCTTCCTACCTCGTTAAGTGCTGTGGCCTGGATACGCTGGAGCTTTTAAGTAGAGTACTTCCACTCTAGCATTTGATTCTGTTACGAATGGAATGGCATCCTTCAAATTCACAGGTGGAAGCTATATCCCCATGTGACTATATTTGGAGACAAGGCCTTCAAGGAGGTAATAAGACTGAATGATCCCATAAGGTTGGGGCCCTAATCCTAATCCTGTAGGACCAGTGTTCTTACTGGAGGAGGAAGAGGCACCAGGGATCCCCGCTGTCTGTGCACAGAGGAGAGGCCGTGTGAGGGTCTGGAGGAAGGCTGCCGTCTAGAAGTTGAGGAGAGAGGCCTCTGGAGAAACCAGCTGTGCTGGCTCCTTGATCCAGCCTTCAGAGCTGTGAGAAATAAATGTCTGCTGTTTATGACCCTCAGCTTATGGCTTCTGTCATGACAGCTGCCGAACCCTAAAATACCTTCCAAACTCCATGACAATGTGGGCCCCATCTCCCATTACCACTCAGGAGTAGGAGAATGAAAAAAGAGGGCTGGCAGGGGCTGGGGATGGGCGTTCTGGGATATTGGGCCCTAGCTGGCTTTGGACCAGTCTTTTTGGTCTCCCCACTGTAAGAAGGGGACCTTGGGCCCAGTGGTCTCTACACGATTCTCCACACCAGAAGCTCTCTGGCATCTTGGGTCTGGGGCCGCTGCTGGGGAGGGCTTGGTCTTGGTAAGGGCAGCAGTATACTCTCAGGGCCCAGGACAAGGCCTGGTGCGTGAGCTGAGCCCTGGACCAGGAAAAAGGATTATTCTGACCCCTGCCTCCTCTTCACCTTCCTTTCTGCAGTGATCGTGGCCAGCACCCAGGGCTCCAGTCCATTCCTGGGGCTTGGGGGCATGGGGACCCGTAGAGAATGCCCAACTGGCTCAAATGAGGGTTATCGCCACATGACCACTGTCCCTGAGACGGTCTCCCCCAGAGTGTGCAGAGGACACTCTCAGTACCACCAAATCCCAGCCTGCCCGGCAGGAGTCCCCAGGACAGTCACCCTTGCCTGCATCCTGAGGTGTCTCCACCTCAGGGCCAGGCTCCAGCCCCCGAGAGCCCCTGGTGGCTTAGCCTCTTCCCCACAGCCCTGCCCTCCACGAGGACGCTTTCAGCCTTTGGTGCTCTCTGTGCTACGAATTGATAGGGCTGTGTCCTGGGCCTGGAGCTAAGGGGGTCAGGAGCAATGTCTGGACTTCCTGCCACCCTCAAGGTGCATAGACAAGTATGTGTGTGTGTTCAGGATGATGTGTGTGTTCAAGATGATGTGTGTGCTCAGGATGATGTGTGTGTTCAGGATAATGTGTGTGTGTGTACTCAGGATGATGTGTGTGAAGGGAGCTTAGTGGAAACTCCTTGCAAATAAACCTCTGAGATCCTACAGACCTCAGGGGGATGCCAGCAATGGCCTGAGCCCACTTCTCAGTCTACAGATGGAGAAACTGAGGCTCAAAGAAGGCTCTGGCCTCTAGGTATGCGCTTGATTTCTGACCCTGAAGAGAAGCGGAGATGCCGAGGGTCCCGTATCAGTCAACGCTCTTCATAGGGAGAGAGACAGAGACACAGACACAGGGAGATCGATTTAAGGAGCTGGCCCATGTGACGGTCCAGGCTGATGAATCTGAAATCTGCAGGGCTGCCCGCAGGAGGGCAGGCTGGGAGCCTGGGCAGGATTTGATGTCACAGTCTTGGGGCCGAGGTCCTTCTCCAGGAAGCCTCAGCGTTCATCCTCAACTGCAGCTGAGGCCCAGCCACGTCTCGGAGGGTGACCTGCGGCACTCACAATTAGCCGATTGCGTGTGTCGATCACATCTGCAGCACGACCACAGTGACATCTGGACAGGGTTTGACCACACCTCTGGGCACCGCGGCCAGCCGAGTGGACACGGGGGAGTGTCCATCTCCATGCCCACGCTGTTGTCCTCCGCTGGCCGTTGTGGTGGCAGTGCCAGCTGACCTCCAGCCATTGGCATCTGCAAACTGCAGCCAAGGGCTCTCCAGAGATCTAGAGGCCCTGGGAACAGCCTGCGACCTCTGACCTGGCTTTCATGACCCTTGGGTTGGACGATTCTGAGGGTCTCGTGCCGGCCCCCTCACTGGAGCAGTCCCCCATAGTGGTGACAGCAGCCCTTCCCTGCCTCAGCCCTCATTCCTGCGAAAGTTTCCTGGGATGGCCTCCCCAAAAACCTATTTCTGGGTGACCTCAAGTTAAGACAGCCCTGAGGGAGAGGGGTATGTGGAAGGTGTGGGAGGAGAGGGAGCTCCCGGGGTCAGGGACTATCCCTGGCTCCGACACAAGGGCGGCCTGGGCCCCTCCAGGGAGGGGGAGCCTCCCTCAGTCTCACAGCTTTGTGACCCTCCAGATGACCTGGAGCCAGCCGCCTGCTGGGTGGAGCGTGGTGCCAGCCTCCCCTGGTCTCTGAGCTGAGGGCTCTGTGCATCCACGGCTCCGAGCAGGTCCAGCAGAGGAGAGTTTCCAAGCCTCAAGCTCAGACTCTCGTAGATGGACGAGTCAACATGACCCAGTGAAGGCAGGTGGGGCACGGCCCCAACTTTGCCACCTGAGGCGACCTGGATCCTGAGGCCAGCAGCCCGCAGGACCAGGGAGGAAGGGCGGCGGGCACACGCAGAGAAGCGATCTCTGGGAGCACCTGCCAGGTCCTGCCGTCCTGGCCAGCAGGGGCTGCGGGGACACAGAGGGAACTTGGGAATGAGGTCATGGGGGCGGCGCCTGCCCCACGCACTGACTCTTCCTGGCCCTTGGTGGGTGCTCAGGGCTGGGCTCTGGACTCAGTCACTCTGGGGCCGGCTTCGCTTCCATGCAGCTGGGGTTGGACAGAGAGGAGGACACCCCCTTCTCAGCAAGCCTCTGTCTGGGCGTGTGATTCTCAGAAGGAGCTGGGCTCTGGTTGGAACAGGCTGGTGAGTGTCCGTCTCGCAAGGCACCTTTCAGTCTGACCCAGGCCTCTGCCAGTGGCCGGTCTCACGTGGACCCCCGTTCCCTCCTGTGTGTGGCGGAAGCAGCCGGGCATTTGGAGCAGAGTCGCTCTCCTCTCAGAGCCTGACAGTGATGGATAAGCCGGGGCTCTGGGTCACTGCCGGGTGAGGGGTGAGCTTGCTTCACGCGGGCCCCGGAGAAGCTGGACGCGGTCCCTGGACTGAAGGAGGAAGTTCCGGGGGGAGCGCCTGGGCAGGTGGACGCTTCTGCTGAATCTGGCGTTTCCGTGGTTATTTCAGTGAGTGACCGGCGTGTCTCTTTCCTCACCCCGGGTCCTTCTGAGAAGGAAAAGGCACCTCGCACAGCTGCGTCTGCCAATGGCCAGGCAGCCGCCACCACCGGCCTCAGCGTGTGCCCATGGTGAGGCCTCCTGGAAATGGCTGGACTGGGCAGTGCAGTTTAAAGAAAAACCCCAGAGAAGAAGGTGTCCATTCCCTACCCCCATGTCCTTGCAGCCTGCCCCAGAGGTCACCTGCCTCCAGAATTTGATTCTTCCCAGGGGTAACCCATTCTCCCTCCTCTCACTCATTAGCCCCTGCAGGGCCAGGGCTCTCCTGCTCAGCCCTCCTCTCCTCAGTGGTAAAACGAGGAGGCCGTACTAGGTCAGAGCTGCCCGGCAGCCTCATGCCTGGTTTTAAATCTGCTTGTGCCTCCTGAAAACGTGTAAAAAAAAAGGTAATATTTAGTTTTGAGCCTATATTTTGACTCCATCACCCAAACATTGCCATCGCAATGTGCAGTCAATGTAGAAATTGCTGGTGAGAGTCAGTCATGAGTCGTCACTGACTCCCTCCCAGCTGTGGCTGACCGGAACACGCCCCAGGTGCTCCGTGGATGCAGAGGCCTGGGGGCTGTGTGGCTGGCACAGCTCTCCACCTTCCGTGATAAACCTTGCACCTTTAATGGGCCTGGCTCAGTCTCCGAGTGAGTGCAGTGGAGGCCCCAGGTCAGAGAGAAGCGGAGATCCCCAGGCTGGAGATAGAGACGGGAGGGCCTGGATGGGGCAGGATGGGGCCATGGGGAGGGGTTGCCATGATGCAGACTGTGGGGACCTCGGTCCGTGCACCCTGGGCTGCCTGAGGCCTGGAGGTCGGCACTGGGGTGGATCTGGCCTCTGGTTCTGCCATGTGGTCTGGGCAAGCCAGGGTCTCCAGGGGCTGGGGAGGTCCCCCTCACCCACTCTCAGGCACGGCCCCCGACCGGAGCAGGCCATGGTGGCAGAAAAGGGCGTCCACGCTCTCAAACTACAGGGACTTGCATGGCAGCAGGCTCCCTGCAGACCACTGAGGGTGCTGAGACCCGGGCAGGTGGGAAAGGCTGGGCCAAGCCTGGCTCCACCCCTGGGTGCTGCTGCCTCTGGCCTTACTTCCCTCCGGCCGACCTCGGCTGTTGGGGGTGGTATCACCGCACGGATGGGCACAGGGGCCTCCAGGGCCTTACACGCCGGACGTGACCAGCAGAGACGGTCCCCGCAGCCTTGGCCCTGGGATGCCTGTGCTGGGAACAGGTGGCTTAGCGGGGCCTGGCTGTGGCCTCCTCTGCATCCAGGCCTCCCGCCGCCCTGGCCCCTTGGCCCTCATTCTGGGGAGCGTGGGCCAAGCTCCCTGTGATCCCTTCTAATGGGTGGCCCCTCCTGGAGCCCTTTCATCTGATCCGCAGAGCGTTTCACAAACACTGACTCATTCACCTCCCACGGCCTGAGAGGTAACCCGGTCCATTTGGTAGGAGGGAAACTGAGCCACCTCACTGTTCAGGATTCACTGAACCCATCCCGGCCTCCTGCCCTCGAGACCCCAGATGTAGGAATTTGGCTCGGAGGAGCAAGGGGGGCCCCTCCCAGAGGGCCAGGTGGAGGGGCCAGAGCAGGCTCTGAGCTGAGATGGCTCCACTGTGTGTCACAACGAGGCGGCAGCTGCTGTTCCACACTGGGCTGCGCCATTGCCAGACACTTGCTCACTCATGTCGCTTTGTGTGTGTGCAGCTGAACTCTCACCCGAGTCACACAAGTCTTCCAAGTAAGTTCCGCTCTCCCCGCTTTCACAGGCAAGGACACAGAGCTTCGAATTCGGCTCTTTCGGCCCAGGTAGCATGCAGACTAAGCCTGAGAGCTACCGAGATCAGGCCTGTCTGGCTCCCCAGAGTCAAGCTTTTCATTGTGCATACGCCATCACCACAGAGGGGCATCTTGTTTACGAACTGCCAAGCATGAGGTGAGAGTGTGTAGTCAGGATCCACGGGGAACAAGCATAAGCACAGGAATGAGATGGGATTGTCCAAAGAGGAAGGTGATGGTGGTTGCTGAATATCACCGTTCGTTCCTCTCAGTTTCCATCTCAGCGAAACTGTAATCAGACTTCGTTACGGCTTAGACGGCGTTTAAAGGGAAACGCACGGGGCCAGCGATCCCTGTGCCTGTTAGTTCCTGCTCTGGGGCCTCCTGTGAGCCGAGCGGGCCTTTCTGAGCCGGGGAGCATGCCCGTTCTCGCCTGCCCACCTGCGTCTGCTTTGATAACCCGGACATTATTCCGGTGCTCCCCGAGCCTGCCTGTCAGTCAAGCCCTTTGTGAAGTCACTTTCATTCAGACAGTTCTCCTGCTCCGACTCAGGGTAAAAACGTGTCTTCTGGGTGACATGGAGGGAGGTGGAAATTACTATGTGCATAGAAAACTGTAGGTTACACAAATAACCTGTCACCGGAGATCAGCAGCCGAGCTTTAAATCAACTCAGGGGCAGCCAGGGCCTTCATGTGCCCTGGGGCCACTCACCCTGCACAGGGGCGCATTGCAAAATTCTCAGAAAACTGAAGCTTGTCTAACAATGTGGACATTCTTCCCCCACTCTCTTCAGCAAGTCCTGTACCCCAGGCAGGTGGGGGAGGACCCGGCCAATCTCTCCGGAGCCCGCAGGATGCACAGCAGAGCTCAGAAGGGCAGCTTCTGATTCCTCGAGCAGCAGCGTTTGATTTTCTGTCACTGCTGACTCCAAACGGCTGCTTTTCCCCCTCCAGGTGCTGCCGGTCTCCAGCCAGCATGTGCCAGACATGGAGGGGACAGCAGCTTGAGCTCATAAAGATACAATGATCGTAAGGAGCAAAACAGGGGCCGGGCGCGGTGGCTCACGCCTGTAATCCCAGCACTTCGGGAGGCCGAGGCGGGCGGATCACGAGGTCAGGAGATGGAGACCATCCTGGCTAACACGGTGAAACCCCGTCTCTACAAAAAAATACAAAAGATTAGCCGGGCGTGGTGGCGGCGCCTGTAGTCCCAGCTACTCGGGAGACTGAGGCAGGAGAATGGCTGGAACCCGGGAGGGGGAACTTGCAGTGAGCCGAGGTCGCGCCACTGCGCTCCAGTCTGGGTGACAGAGCGAGGCACTGTTTAAAAATAAAATGAAATAAAATAAAAATAATAAGGAGCATAACATGGCAGATGCCATTTGGTTGGTGGGTCCCTGGCTGAGCCTTGAGGGACACCACATTCGATTCTTGACGTCCCAGGAAGCAGGTGTCGGTGTCCCAGGGAAGTGCCTGGGGAGAGGGCAGTCGGCCTGAGCTACACTCCGGCTGGGGGTACAGGAGGCTTCGAAATAGCTTTCTGAGACCTGGCCTGGCCCGAGATGGCTCCACACTAAGCTGGACATCCAGTTTCCTGTTCAGAAGATTGGCCCCTCAGTCATGCAGGGGATGGGGAGAGTGCTTCTTTGTTTGGGGAGGAGAGATCTGGAAATCCATTTAAATGAAAAGCCACTGGGGGAGACAACGTGCACTGGGGCCGTGTGAGGCCTTCTGAGGTGGTCACTGGGTCTGGGGTTCTCTGTGTGGGAGGTTGAGGGGATGCCGGGCACTGGGGCCCTGTGAGGCCTTCTGAGGTGGTCACTGGGTCTGGGGTTCTCTGTGTGGGAGGCCGATGGGGCTGCAGTGTCTGCTCACAGGCTGACCAAGGCCTGCTGGGTGCCCAGAGCTCCAAGAGCAGAGAATTTTACAGATTTTCACGTCAGGAGGGTGGGGGAGCCATTCCTGCCCCTGCCCCCTCCAGGAAACAGCCATTAGCCCTACGGGGACCTATGGTTCTGCTCGTGGGCCTGGGGAAAGAGCCCCTCAGCAGCCGGTGCCAGGGCTGTGGGCGTCAGAGGGTGCGGTGCCAGACCCTGCCGGTCGGATCCACCGCCCTGTTTTACAGGTGAGTCGGGAAAGTTGCTGGCGCCAGGCTGTATGCCTCCCCTGCCGCACACGGAGCCCCCGCGGCGTAGGCTGCTGAGGTTTGTTGAATGAACTTGGACATTCTCTGAGCCCCACGCCTTGGCCACCTGGGCTGGGGGGAATGGGTGAGCCGGGGTAGTCCCAGGGCGTCTGGGGAGGCCTCTCCCAGCCCAGTGCAGGGCCCGGCTCTCCTGCCTGGCTGGCAGCACGGGCAGCAGCTGTCATTGGAAAATATGTTACCCGGCAACCTGAGGTCTGGAGTCGGGGCCTGTGTGCCCGGGCAAGGGCGGCCGCTCTGCTCTCCAGGGTCATTTCTCTGGTCGGGTTAAGCTCCTGGAAACGGGGACCCATGTGCCTCCTGTGGAAGGGAGGGTCTGGGTCACCCCGGAGGTTCTGCTGAGCGGGGCCCAGCCTGTTCCTCAGCCACCAGCGCTGGTCTGGGAGCTGCTGCATCACCTGCAGGTGTCACTCAGCACAGATCCCAGGGGAGCCAGGTGCGGGGGTCGCAGCTGCTGGCTCTGAGCCAGGTTCCTGGGCAGGGGGAGGGAAGCAGCGCTCGGGGGGCCGACTGTGGCTGAGGTCCTGTGTCCACCAGGCACAGCTGGGAAACGGGGCACTGATTTGCCCAGAACCACCAAGGCCACGCTCAGATCTTTCCACGCCCGACATCCGCAGCCTCCTGCAGAGAGGCTGCCCCCTTCCAGTTCCTTGCCACTCCCCAAGGATGCCAAGAAACCCACCAGGAAGGTGCCACAACTGTGGCTCCTGCCGACCTGCGGCTGACCCAGGCAGTCCCTCCATCGTCCATCTGGATGGTTTACGTGCCCAGGACGGGGTGACCCGGGAGGAAGGAGGGCCTAGTGTTTCCCTGCAAGGAGGGCGCTGGAGTCTTCCAGACGGGCTGGCTCCAGGCGGGCACCCACATCCTGTCACCCTTGCCGGGACCCCCTTCTTCCCCCCGGCACCCAGCCCAGGCCCTTCCTTCCTTTTTCTTTCTTTCTTTTTTTTTTTTTTTTTGAGACGGAGTCTGGCTCTGTCACCCAGGCTGGAGTGCAGTGGCGCGATCTCGGCTCACTGCAAGCTCCGCCTCCCGGGTTTACGCCATTCTCCTGCCTCAGCCTCCTGAGTAGCTGGGACTACAGGCGCCTGCCACTTCGCCCGGCTAGTTTTTTGTATTTTTTAGTAGAGACGGGGTTTCACCGTGTTAGCCAGGATGGTCTTGATCTCCTGACCTCGTGATCCGCCTGTCTCGGCCTCCCAAAGTGCTGGGATTACAGGCTTGAGCCACCGCGCCCGGCCGAGGGACTCCTTTTTCAAATTAAAATTAAAACAAATTCTTTTTTGAGGCAGGATCTTGCTCTGTCACTCAGGCTGGAGCGCAGTGGTGCGATCATAGCTCACTGCAGCCTCGCCCTCCCTGGCTCAAAGGATCCTCCTACCTCAGCCTCCCGAGCAGCCGGGACTACAGGGCATGCCACCACACCCAGCTAATTCTATTTTTTGTAGAGACGGTGTTTCCCTATGTTGTCCATGCTGGTCTTGAACTTCGGGCTCAAGCGATCCTCCTGCCTCAGCCTCCCAAAGTGCTGACCTCACAGGCGTGAGCCACCGCACCCACCCCCTTCCTTCCCTTTTCCCTTCCTCACCTTCACTTCCTGAGCTGGACGCCGCAGCATCTGAGGAACTGTGAAGTGCTGTGCGTGGGGATGTCCCCCACGGTTTTTCCTCGTGGGTTTTATGAAGTCAGTGAGGATAGTGGTTGTCAGGTGACTGCCCCAGCACTGCAGGATCCAAGTCGAGCCCCAGTACGGGGCCGAGCCCCACCCCCGGCCCAAGGAGCCCCTGGGATCCTGCCCTGAACCCCTGCCTGGGACTAGGGCAGCCGTGGCTGAGCGGCATGGCCGGACGTGTTCTCCACACTTCCAGGAGGAGACGGCTGGAGTTATTGACCCCATTTTTAACCTGCGAGGCTTGGAGTGATTATGTGGCTTGCCTGGGGTCACACTGCTGGAAATGACAAGGGGCGGGGAGTGGGGACCTGACGTGGGATCTGTGTGGGGTCCTCTCCCCACATCCCACCTCCCCCTGTGCTGGCAAGGCAGGCTGAGGAAGAGCCGGCTTCCATGGGGCGACAAGGCTCTGCCCCTCAGAGACCCTTCCTCTGGGTTCGTCGTGTGGCTACTTGGGTTCGTGTCTTTGGAACAAGGGTGGGGGCACTGCGGCCTTGGGAGGGGCTCCAGAGGGCCCAAAGATTCTGGGAGGAAGAGAGGAGCCTTCGCCCCAAGATGCAAGATGAGGGGGGCAATGGGGCCGGGAGAGATGGCAACCCCAGGAGGCTGTGCTCAGGTACAGCTGCAGAGGTGCTCAGGAAGCCTGCAGAGCCACAGACAGACTGGGCTGCATCCTAGCAGAGGGCGTTAGCAAGGACTCTTCAGATCCAAGTGATGGAGACCCGCTCAGATTGATTGAGGTCAAGTGGGTATTTACAAGGTGGGCATTGCTGGCTCCTAACAGAAAGTGCAGGGTGGTGGGTTTCAGGTATGGCTGGATTCAGGTGCTCCAACAGCACCATCAGGGCGTGGACTCTTCCCACCTCTGGCTCTGCTTTTCTCCACCTGGGCTCCATTCCCAGGCAGGTTCCCCACACTCTGGTGGCCCTGCAGGGAGGGGCCTCTTTTCTGAGCATCCCAGTCCCAGAGCCTGAGTCACCTGGCCTGGGTCACTGTCCAACTCTGGGACAATCACCAGGGTCGGGGCCAGCCCTGGGTGGAGGGCCCACTGGGAGCCCAGGGGTGGGAGAGTCCCCAGCCACACTGACTGAGATCGAGGACTTTCCCAAAGGAAAACCAGAGTCTTAGCTGGAAGGGAAGATTGAAATTTGGTCAGCAAACACCACAGAGGGCTGAGTACCCCTCTTGTTTACCTCCCATGACGGGGAGCTCATCACATCTGAGGACGCCTCTTGCTTACCTCCCGTGACGGGGAGCTCATCACGTCCGAGGACCCCTCTTGCTTACCTCCCATGATGGGGAGCTCATCACATCTGAGGACGCCTCTTGCTTACCTCCCGTGATGGGGAGCTCATCACGTCCGAGGACCCCTCTTGCTTACCTCCTGTGACGGGGAGCTCATCACATCCGAGGACCCCTCTTGCTTACCTCCTGTGTTGGGGAGCTCATCACATCCAAGGATGCCTCTTGCTTACCTCTCGTGATGGGGAGCTCATCACATCTGAGGAAACTTGTTCATGGAGCCTCTGAAGGGCGACAGCCACCCTGTGGCCGGTGGGGGCAGCCAGCAGTCACTCCCTTTGCAAACCCAGCAGTCCTTGCTCAGCCCCGCCCTGCAGAATGAATGATGCTTCCTGGCCACAAGAACTCCCCGGGCCCCGGGTGAGAGGAACTCTGGGAAATGCAGGAAGAAGATGGTCTTGGACCCACACCTCCCAGGCCGCTTGGTCTGGGTGCCCATGCAGGTCATGGCTCATGTGTGGCCTCCTGTGTCCCGAGGCTGAGCCGCACTGCCACCCACACACACCTACCTATGACAGGTGCCCTCGCCAGTCTCCTGGTGCAGGCCCAGCCCACTGTCCCCCGTCCCTAGGACACCCCCACCTCCAGCTTCCCAGACACACAGCCTGAGGGCTCATAGCGGCCCAGCCCCAGGATGGCAGGGCCTTGCTCTCAAGCCAGTGCTGGCCCTGCTGTCCATCTTCCAGCTCTGAACTCCCAGTCTGCCAGCCCCAGAACCTCAGCCCTAGCCCTCGTCTCCCAGCCCACCGAGTGCTGGCCACAGCCCCCACACCCCGCCTCCACCCCACAGCTGCTCCCAGGGGCCTGCATCCCTTTTCAATTCCCCAGCTCTCTCTGGGTCCCGGGCCCAGGCCTTTCTTTCCCCAGGACCACGGGACCAGGCGAGGCTGCCCAGTCTGGGGGAGCGGGCGCCGGCCTCCCTGGAAGGCCACAAGACACTCAAGCTCGGGGCCAGAGATGTGTCTGGAAGCCGCTGGGGACAGGGCCAAGGCTCTCCAGCCCAGCTGCTCCTTTGTTCCAGCCCCTGCCCCCCACACCTCCGGCCACAGGGCTGGCCTCAGCAGCACACTCCGGCCAGCTCTAGGCTGGAGAGGGACATCCATTGTGGCCGCAAGGCCTCACCCAACCTCACGGCAGCTGCCCAGCCCCACCTCCTCTTCCTTTGGTTGGGACATTTGCTGACCGTGGCCTTTTGGGTCCAAGGTGGGTGGCCACAGGGAGCAGAGGGTCAGAGGTACAAAGCCCAAAGGCCCCAGGACCCAGGCAAGCTGAAGCCCTCAGACAGCCCGTGTCCAGCCTCTTCTTTGCTTTCAGATAAGAACTTAAAAGAGAAAACATCCTACAGAAAAGAAGCTCGGCTTTTCCCCGCTGCTGGCTGAGTGGGTTTCCTAAGAGCAAGTATTTCCTCCACCCAGCAGTGCTTTTCAGCAAGGAGCATCTCCGTCTCCGTGGAGGGCAGCCTGGAATGGGGGAGCGTGGTCAGGCTGCCATTGCCGTGGCCTGTGTGGCTTGGAGTGGGCTGACGACTGTGACCACTGGCTCCAAGGAAGAAAGAGCCCAGATGGGGAGTGTCTGCCTGTACCTGTGGTGCAAATGCTCCCGCCGGGGCTGGCTTCGAGCTGCCAAGGGGACACACTGCAGGCCGGGGTGGGCACCCTGCGGTGACCCCACGTGACCTGGCCTCAGACAGACACAACACACGGCCAACCTCAGGAGCCTGGAGGAGCGCACAGGGCCACACCGTGAGAGTCGGGGGCGAGTGCTGTGTTCAGCGCTTCTGTTTATAGTGACTCCTCTGTTTGTAAGTTCTTATGATTTAATTTGTTTTTGAGACAGGGTTTTGCTCCATCACTCAGGCTGGAGGGCTGTGGCGCAACCACAGTTCACTGCAGCCTCAACCTCCTGGGCTCAACCTCCTATCTCAGCCTCCTGAGGAGCAGGGACCGCAGGTACACGCCACTGCATCCAGCTTATTGATTGACTGATTGATTGATTTTTGAGATGGAGTCTCGCTCTGTCGCCCAGGCTGGAGTGCAGTGGCGCGATCTTGGCTCGGTGCAAGCTCTGCCTCCCGGGTTCACGCCATTCTCCTGCTTCAGCCTCCCGAGTAGCTGGGACTACAGGTGCCGCCACCAAGCCCGGCTGATTTTTTTGTATTTTTAGTAGAGACGGGGTTTCACCATGCTAGCCAAGATGGTCTCGATCTCCTGCCCTCGTGATCTGGTTTATATTTTTATCTGTAGAGATGAAGTCTTACTGTGTTATCCAGGCTGGTCTCTCACTCCTGTCCTCCAGCGATCCCCCCTCCTCGGTCTCCTGGCGTGCTGGGATTGCAGCACGAGCCCCGACGCCTGGCTGATTTCATTTTAATAGTGCTGCGTATAATGGGCCAGCTCACCCGATTCCAGGACATGAAGGCTCAGCTCTTATGAGCTGGCTCTGCACACCACCTGTGGGATGGCTCCAATTCACACCAGACCCCAATAAGACCGAGGCTTTGGTCTGAGCCTGAAGGCCCCAGGGAGGACAGTGCCACCCTTAGCCCCGAGCAAGAGGGGTCCTGTGTTCCCCTCCAGTTCAGCTGAGGCCTGAGCTGCCTTTGCGACCCCATCCTGAGTACCCCAAGGCCCTGGGATTCCTGCAGCTCCTGCGCCAAAGGTCCCACGAGCACTCCGTGTCTTCCTCTTCCACGTCCTCTGCCTGCGGTGCTGTGCTCGGTGTGGGGGCAGCCAAGGGCACTCCGTGCAGGATGTGGATGCAGCATGGCCACTCGGAGTGCGGGCCCAGCAGGAGCCCGAAGCCCCCTTCCCATGAGGGTGAAGCCGGAGGCGACGGAGGGAGGCAGGGGGTGTGGCTGTGTTTTGTCAGGAGGCAGAGATTTCTAACCTTGAGTCTGAACGTCCAGGCTGGTGTGAAGTCCGTCAAGGCGGGAGCACGGAGCCCACTCTGCGAGTTCCACGGGGCATCAGCTGGGGCAGTGATATTTAAACTGTGCGTTCCACGGGGCGTCAGCCAGGGTGGTGGTATTTAACGCCAGGACCCACAGTGCGTGGGCCTCTCTTGAGCTCCGGGCCCTGCCTGCCTTAGGGCATCCGCCAGGTCGGCTGTATTTAAATGCTTGCACATGTGGTGCCTGGGCCTTGACGGAGCTCCAGGGCCTGCCCACGACGGTGCAGCCGTGTTCTAGGAGGAAACACGCCCGGTGAAGGCTGGAGGAGGGAAGAGTGAGCTTTCCCTGCCTGGGAGTCTCTGAGGGGTACAGACTGAGGGTTGGGGGTGCAGGGGGGGAGGCCCCAGGGCTCAGCGGATCCCAGGGTGTTCCCAGCAGGGTTCAGTGGGTTTCGTTGAGGAATTTGGACTCTGCTCCAGGAGTAATGGGAGCCAACAGGCCGGGGGTACCTCCTCCCTCCTCCCCGTGATCCGGGTGCTCGGAGGAGCCAGGCAGCGTGGCTGAGGCCCCACAGGTGTTCGGGAGGGAGTGCAGAGCAGGGCGCCATGGTGCCTGAGGACAGAAGGGGCTTCCTTCCCGGGGCAGCAGCCTCCCTGCAAGAAGGGGGCTCTCCAGGGCTGCCTGGAACACATAACTGACAGCTTGCAATCTGCACCCTGTGATTTATTTCTATGGGGTTGAAATACTGCAGGGATCCCATGCTGCTGCGTCAGGATTGGGCCCACGTAGGAAGCCTAATGCATGGCGAACCATTCGTCTTGCATGAAAAATGCACGATGGCGTCAGAAAGTCACCAGGAAGTTTCGAGATGTTCATGCTGTGGTCCTCACACGGCCGACTGGCTGTCAACGCCCCGGTCCTGCCGCCCGTGTTGCCAATGGATGATCCAGGCGTCCCTCGTGGGAGGTGCCTTGGAGAGCCTGTGGACACCAGGCCTCTCGCCAGGGAGTGAGGGAAAGGTCTTCCCCTGGGACCCGCGAGTTCCTCCTCAGCTCCACCTTCACCCACAGGCCACGGGAAACCATCTGGTGCATGGGGCTCAGCGCACCACCAAGAGCCGTTTAAAAAGGCTTTGGGCCACACGGAGGAAGAAAGCCCAGTTTTAAACACCAAATGTGGTCTGTGGAAACTTCCCAGGGTAGCATGTCCAGTGGGACTGTCTGTGGAGATGGGAACGCCCGTGTCTGTGTGAGCCACGCAGTGGTCACTGGTCACACGTGGTGGGAATGCCCGTGTCTGTGTGAGCCACGTGGCAGTCACTGGTCACGTGGTGGGAACGCCCACGTCTGTGTGAGCCATGTGGTGATCACCGGTCAGGTGGTGGGAACGCCTGTGTCTGTGTGAACCACGTGGTGGTCACTGGTCACATGTGGCTGCTGAGCCCTGGAAGTGTGGCCCATGTAATTGAGGAAGTGTGGCCTGTGCAATTGAGGAGCCGGCTTTTAAATTTTATTTAATTTTAATGACTTTAAGTGTAAACATAAATAGCTACCATATTAGACCATGTCTAGGTTGATGACAATATTGTCTTTTTTTTTTTTTTGGCTTTTTAAAGTGGTTATATCATTATTATTATTTATTTAAATTAATTTATTTTTGAGACAGGGTCTTGCTGTCTCGCCCAGGCTGCAGTGCAGTGGGGCAATCACAGCTCACTGCAGCCTCAACTTTCCATGTTCAAGCCATCCTCCCGCCTCAGCCTCCCAAGTGCCTGGGACTACAAGCACGTGCCACCACGCATGGCAAATTTTTTATTGTTGGTGGACACGAGGTCTCACTCTGCTGCCTGGGCTGGCCTTGAACTCCTAGGCTCAATTCACCTTCCCATCTTGGCTTCTTGGAGTGTTTGGATTGCAGGTGTGAGCCACCTGTGCCTGGCCTATTTTCTATCTGTAAATATAAAGGGTACAGGTGCAGTTTTGTTACATGGAAACAATGTGTAGTGGTGACGTCAGGGCTGTCCGTGTGGCCATCACCAGACAGTGTACATTGTACCCACCAGGAACTTTCTTATCCCTCGCCCGCCCTCTCGAGTCTCCGTGAATGAGTGTTCCCCACTCTGTGTCCACCCACGGGCGCCCATCATTCAGCTCCCACCAGTAAAAGTGAGGACACGTGCTCTGTGTCCCATTTCTGAATTGTTTGACTTGGCACTGTGTTCTCCTGTTCCATCCACGTTCCTGCAAAAGGCACGATTTTACACTTTTTCTTGGCTGAATAGTACCCCGTTGTGTATGTGCATGGCATTCTCCTTCTCCAGCCGTCTGTTGGTGGAGCCCTAGGCTGATTCCGTGTCTTTGCTATTGCGCACAGTGCTGTGATGAATGAACACGTGCAGGTGTCTTTTTGATGTAATCATTTCCTGAGTAGCTGCCCAGCAGTGGGATTGCTGGATGAGTTGTTTTTAGTTCTTTGATAAATCTCTTTACTGGGACAGTGGGATTGTGACGAGTTCTCTGTTTTTAGGTCTTTGATAAATCTCCGGCTCCACAGGGGCTGACAATATTCCCGGTGAGGGTTTGGGAGACGCAGGTGTGTGTACTTCTCAGAACTCAGCTCGCGGGACCATTAAGATCTGTGAATTCCACTGTAAATTCTACCTAAAACAAGAGAACTGTTGACAGATATTGGACTCTAGTTAATACTTCTGAAGTATTTGTGTGGAAATATAATGATGCCTACAACTTCCTGTGAAACGCGTCCAATAAAGTGAGATGGGTTGACGGAGGGGTGGAGGGACGGAGCGGTGAATGGGTCTACGGTGAAGACAATGAGCCCATGTTAACCGTAGAATCCAGGCGGAGGTGCCGGGCTCCACAATAAAATGCTGAAGAAGTTCCAGATACAGTCAGGGATGGAGTGTTCTCTTATTACGCTGGGTGGGTCATGGTGTAAGTTTCCCCCATTAGGAGAATCACAGAGCAATGGGAGGGGGTGGTGGGGAGTGGAGCTGCCTCTTGCCAGCTCCTGGGAGCCACCACACTCTATTCTGCAGGGCCATGTTCAGCGACATCACAGGGGCAGCGTGAGACGGCTGTGGTGGCAGCGTTTACACCATGGGAAGCAGCAGTCGCTGCGAGTCAGGGTCTTCCTGGGTTGCTGACTGTTAGACGTTTGCCGGCACAGCACGGGGAGTGGCAGGGAGGCCTCTATTCCCCAGGAGAGTCCCTGAGGACAGGGCAGCATCGACGCAGCTGTGCTGCCTGCACCCGGCACAAGTCCTGGCCCAGAGTGAGTGCCTGACCTTCGTGTGTGGACTCGCTGTGGAAACAGGACGGGTGCAGGACAGCGAGTGCTGGTGGAGCATGGAGGGGAGGAGAGGTTGGGTCCAGACACCTCTTAATTTCCAAGCCTGGAACTGAGGTGCCCCTCCTTCTGCCTTCTCCACCCCCACAGGGGCCGTGCTTGTTCCTGGGGTGGCTCAGTGTGGCTTCTGAGCCCCAAACCCACCGGCTGGATGGTCCACGAAGGGCCACTCATTCATCAGACGGCTCAGCCATTCGCAAATCAGGTCACCACCCTCTAGAGTTTGTCTCCTCCTCAGCGGGCCCAGCAAGGGCGTTCCTCTGTTACACATGTACAGAGGCAGGTGGCCAAACTCCAGCCCCATGAGGGGCCCTCCTCACCTGGTCTGAGGGTCCAGTCCCTCCCCGTGTCCTCACATGAGCAGCGGCAGGACGATCTCTGCCTCCAGGGACCGACCTCCCTCCCGCGGAGCATTTGGAACAAGTCCTGGGCGTGGGAATGCATCCCTGGGCTTAGTTCCCGAGCAGGCTTGGAGGGGAGTGGCCCCATCTGCCTTGACCAGAGGCCCAGTGGCTTCAGTTCACACTATTGCACATGCACACACACACGCACACCCTTGCACACGCACACTTGCACACACCCTCGCATGTACCCTCCCACACCCTCTCACACACGCACACCCTCGCGCACACATGCACATGCACACATGCACACACACACACATGCACACGCACACACACATGCACACACACGGCATGCGCCGTGTTTAGATAAAATGTGTTCGTGGTCGTTCTGTTCTGCAACTTGTTCATAGTACCATTTCGACTCTTGCTGTCCTGCTGTCCATATGCGGATGTGCCCTGACGCTGTGTCCTCTGCTGTGGGGTGTCCCACGGTACTCCACACCCCTTGCCCGGTCCCCAGGTGTGCGGCCCCCATGCTGTCCACCTGCGGGCTCCTGCTGGATGACAGGCACCTGCACACACCTCAGAAGCGTCCACACAGCCCCCGCCCAGGGCTGAGGCCTCTTTCTTGCATCCGTGAGGGGCTGGCTGCTGCTGGGCGCTGGTGCCGTCCGCTGGGTGGGCTGGAGCAGCTTCGAGCTGGGTCTGATGTGCGCATCATTGCCGGTGTGTGAGGTCAGGTGTCTGGTCACTGACGGCCGGCCTCCCTGGGTGTCCTTCTCTGGGAATCGCCTCTCCTGCCCTTTGAGAGAAGCATGCCTTCCATGTTACACAAATGTTCCTCCCGCTCCAGCCCTGCCCTCCCCAGCAGCAGGACACAGGCCGATGCTGAATAAGCCCTTGTTGGCCGGGGCTGGGCACACAGTGAAAAGGGTTTGTGAACCGAGCCAGGGCCGAGAAGAAAGCAGCGGCCGCCCCTGGGGAGCGGGGACTGGGCTGGGGGCTCTGTGCCAGGGCACACGGATGTGCTAGGGCACACTGAGTCACGGGGCAGGGGAAGGTCCAAGGGGCCGCTCCCATCCCGTGGATGGCCTCGCTAGCCAGTGTGCCTAGCCTTGCGGGGCCTCAGTTTCCCAGTGGGCAGATTCCCCTCCATTGTCCTGGGGTCAGGCTGGCTCACGTGCCCTGAGGGACGTCCCCTGGGGCCTGCCCTGCCCAACTCCCTGCCAACCAGATGCCCCCACTGTGGGGATATTTTCCACCAGGCAGGAGGCCAGATGTGGAGGTGGGGTGCTGCTTCCACGCCCCAAGGGTGTTCCCCGTCCCTGACCCCCTTCCCCAAAGTCAAGGAGCAGCATCCAGATACACGGGGTCCACGTGGGAATGGACGGGCCCTGCCCACCCGGCAGCTGAATGCCCTCAGCGGAATTGCCTTCTGCTGACAGCAGGTGCTGACGTGCACCCAGGTTCCCTGACACCATCTGTCAGCGGCCTCGGTGCAAGGACCAGGCTCTGGCATAGACACCTTCCCTCCTCCCAGGCCCCCCTTCTCCTCTCCCAGTTCTGAGCCCATGGGCCCACCAGGGAGGAGGGGGGAGGAAGGAGGGAGGAGGGAGAAGGCTGACCTCCGCTTCCTGGGGTGACTCCCGGCTGGAGCAGAGCTTTGGTGGGGCAGAGGCCTTTCTGTCTCCAGCCCATGTGCCCACCCCAGCCCAGCCCCCTCCTTCTGAGGCCCCTGGGGTAGGATGTCCAGTGCCAGCTGCCCACGGGGCTGCAGGTCTGGGCTGCTTCTCCTGGAACTCAGGGTCTTGCAGCTGTGCTGGAGAGAGCTGAGCCTGAGCCCCACAGGCCCGGGAAGGGCAGAGCACATTCCTGGGCTCCATGCCCAGGGCTCCTTCCCCAGGGCCCTCCACATGCCTGATCCTAGGGGCGGTGTAGACAGCGAGAAAGGAAGTGTGTTCTCTGGGGGGCTGGAGTGTGGGCATGGCGTCACTGGCCACCGTGCATGCCAGGAGGAGGTTGAGGGGAGTCCTGCAGGGCGGGCTGGGCAGGAGTGGGCAGCTCCCGATTCTGGATCTCTTTGGCCTGCAAGTGATGGAAACTCAGTCAATCTCAGAACGCTTGGGTCACAGGGCTGCAAAGTCTGGGTGAACATGCAGCTTCAGGTCCGGCCTGATCCAGGGACTTGGACATTCAGCCACGGTTGCACCCTGCCTCCCTCTCTGTCCTGCTGCCCTCTGGGATGGCTTCTGCTGTGGGGAGGCACCCGCATTCCATGTGCAAAGTAGGTGTGACCTCCTTCACTCCTGGTGTTTCTGGAAGACAGCCCGGGCAGCACGGGTGGGTTTCCAGGGCCTCCTGCTCACTGCTGGCCATCGCTGGTCCTCTGGTAGGCCAGATCTGTGGAGGTGCCCACCTGAGATGCAGCAGGGTTGGTCCTCCTAGACTCAAGGATGAGGGGTCGAGGTGGGTCCCAGAAGGAAGTGGGGGGCCAGGCAGGGGGTGCATTCTGGGCCCAGAGTGGCCACACAGCCCCCATGGGGCCATCTCCACACAGAGTTTGTGGGACCTCATCTTAGTCCCTCTGGCTGCTGGAACAGAAGACTGTGCACTAGGCAGCTCATAAGCAGCAGGAATTCACTGCTCCCAGTTCCAGAGGCTGGAAGTGGAGACCCGGGCGCCGGCAGGTTCAGCGTCTGCTGAGGGCTTCCTGGGGCATAGACGGTGTCTTCTGGCTGCGTCCTCACATGGGAAAGGGGTAAGGAAGCTCTTGAAGCCCCCTTTTGTAAGGGCACTAACCCATCCACAGGGCTTCACCCCATCCCCTCCCAAGGCCCCGCTCCGAACACCAGCACCTTAGGGGTGAGGATTTCAGAGCAGGAGCTTGAGGCACATTCAGTCCATAGCCCCCTAGGACCCTCGGTGGGTGGTCTGCATGGCCTACTTGGGGGTGAGCAGGCTTGTTCCTCGGCTTGTCGTGGGGGCCACAGTGCGGTGCCTGAAGTCTCCTCCAGATCTCGTAAGAGAAGAGGGAAATGCCCCCACCCCCTCGTGCTTCTCCTAAAATTCTAGGAGGGTCCGGAGGGCCCTTAATCCCAGCCTGAAACCTGGGCTGGGCGTCCCGTTGCGGACACCATCCCCCTCACCCTGAAAGCTCCCAGCAGCCTCCGTGGGTGCCCCTTCCTCACCAGGCCCAGGGCGCCGGCCCTCTGGGAACGCTGGGTCTTGGGGTGGACACGATGCTTTCTTATTCCCCTGAGGACTAGCCGGCCTGAGCAGGGGGTGTGGTGCGTAGGGCAAGGACCCCCTGGAGCCACTGCCCAGGCTTCTTCATGCTGGGAGTGTTGGGGGTCCTAGGGTCCTGGGTCGATGCTGGGGAGTGTTGGGGAGTCCTCGGGGTCTCTGTCCAACTAGATGGTTAGAGTCTCTGGGTCGGTTTCATCACTGCTGGGAGGAGTCTCTCGGGTCTCTCAGTCGACGTACTTGGGAGGCTAGGAGTTCCCAAATTCCCATCAATGCTGGGGAGGCTAGGAGTCTCGGGGTCTCCTATCAGATGTTGAGTGTTGGGGAGTCTTGGGTTCTATCGATGCTAGAGGTTAGAGTTCTGGTTCTATCATGGGAGTGTTGGGAGTCTCGGGGGTCTCCATCGATGCTGGGAATGTTGGGGAGTCTCGGGGCTCTCCATCGATGCTGGGAGTGTTGGGGAGTCTCAGGGTCTCCATCGACGCTGGGAGTGTTGGGGAGTCTTGGGTCTCCATCGATGCTGGGGAGGTTGATAGGAGTCCCGGGGTCCCACCATGCCGGGGAACAGCTGGGGAGTCTCTTCGGGGTCTCCCCATCGATGCTGGGAGTGTTGGGAGTCTCTGTCCTGCATCGATGCTGAGCAAGCTAGAGCCCTCGGGGTCTCTGTCCAATGCTGGGAGTAAGCTGGGGAGTCCTTGGTGGGTCTCCACTCACGCCGGGAGTGTTGGGGAGTCTTGGGTCTCCATCGATGCTGGGAGTGTTGGGGAGTCTCGGGGGTCTCCGGCTCAGCAGCTGCATCCTTCACATGGGAAGGAAGCAGAGTGCCTGGTTCCTGGGTTCCTGAGCCTCGGATGAGCTCGGATTTACAAATTGCTGGAAGAGGCCAGGCCCCCAGCAGAAGCCCAGTGGGTGTTTGTCCGACAGGGTCAGACGATGCAGCCCCGAAGCCAGCAGGCCTTCCCCTCTGGGCAGGTGGCAAGGAGCTGCCTCCGTTCACAGAGCTCCAAGCTCTCCTTTTCCTTCCCCCACGCCCGAGCTTAGCTGAGCGGAGGGAGAGGGGGGTGTCAGGCACGCAGCCCCTTGTGGGAGCTCCCCCTGCCCCGCAGGCTGCGCGGTGTCTGAGGACTCCTCTGCCGTGGGCAGGAGGCGTGCCCAGCACTCAGACCCTGCCCTGACCAGCTGTCCTGCACCCACGTCCACCTCCAGGACCCTGCAGCCTGAAGCCCTTGGCCGTGGTGGGGTCCTGAGCTACCTCATTACCCCCCACAGGGGCTCAGCTTTCCTTTCCCCGACCACCTTTCCCTGAATTAACTGTTTTTGGCGTGGGGTCCCTTCCCCACGACTCGCCTCAGGCTCCCACCGTCACCCCCCAAGGAATTCTTCAGCTTTTGTGCTGAAAAGACCCCAATGAGTACAGCCAGGGCCCTGCTTCCAAGGCAGCTGGGAACCTTCCCATCCAAGGCTTAGGGTCCCCAGCACTCAGGGTGGACTGTCCTCCCCAGAGCATCTGTGTCCACTAGGAAGGAGGCGGCAGCTCTGGCCACATCAGGAAGCCTCTGGTGGGCATGGCCGGGCCCTGTACCCGGGCCTGGGGGTCCCCTCCTGCAAGCAGGGCTCTGGCCGTGATGGACAGACAGGACCTCAGGAGGGTTCAAAGGGGGCTGGGGCCGCCCCTGTCCTGATCCTGGGCGCCGCACCTGATGACCACAGCTCCTGGGACAGGGAGGGCTGTCCCCAGGTTGCAGAGACTGAGGCTGGCCTGCAGACTGTGGATTCATGGGGCCTGGCTCTCTCTTAGTATGAGCAGGGTCTTCTCCCAGCCAGAGGCCACCAGCGGCTCCCAGGGTCCTTTCAGAGACGGCGGGTGGGAGGGACGTGGGGGGCTGTCTGTCATCCAGGCGTACCTTGAGGAGCATCATTCCTCGTGAGCTGGTTGTAGGTTGGTCACCACTTAGAGGCCCTTAGGTCCCTGCAGGCAGGAGCCGTGGGAGCCCCTTTGTGGCTGTTTCAGGACAGCCTTGCACCTGGATCCCACTGCTTGGTGTTTCTTGATGGGGACAGGGGATCTGTTCTTGGGCCAGGCTGCATAACGAGGCCCCCCACCTTCACTGTGGAGTCACTGAGGTTGGAGGGGTGGGACAGGGGAGAGTGGGCGGGGGACTTGTACCCAGGGCTGCTGCTCCCCAGAGTCCCTGCAGAGAAGCCCCTGCACTGTCCCCCTGCCTCAGGGGCCTGGGCGAGTGCTCCTGGAGAAGGGCCTGGGTACAGAGACGCTGGCAGAGACCTTCCGCCACCGTGAACTGCTCCGGGCCCCGCCCTGGCTGTGTCCCCTACCCCTTTTGAAGGGGGCAGGCCAGCCTGGAGCTGGCTGGAGGCCGTGGCTCCTGGGTTCCTCTGTGTTGGGTTTTTCACAATATCAGGCAGCACTTCCAAAGCAGAAACTCAGGAGAAACACCAAGGGCTCCAGAATATCCTGCGGGAGCTTGGGAAACGGTGAGTTTTTGAGGGGTGGAGGCCCAGCCTGCCCTCGGAAGTAGCTGCTGAGATAGTGGCCTCCTCTACCAGCCACTGGCAGGGACCCAGGAAGCACCCTCCATCTTTGGAGCTGCAGCGAGGGGTGGGCAGCGGCCCCTGGGCGGGGAGCACTGATCATAGACCCAGACAGTGGTGGGCAGCCCATTTGTGCTGACTGGGCCCGGTGTCAGGCCCTGGGGTCCTCAGGTGCCCATGAGGATTGACACTGCTGGTCTCATCAAAGGGGATACCCTGGCCTTCTGGAGGGTGGGCCCAGGGATGGGTCTCTGGGGGTGCCTGCAACTCTCACCTCTGTCCTTCGAAAGCCATCAGAGATGGCCAGGCCTGGGGCCACCAGGGGTGACTGGGGGTAGCTGGGACTGCGAGGGCTGCGAAGGCTTTGCCTGACCTGGACAGGGCTGCACCTTCAGTCCCAGGGCCCGGACACCCCAGGCTTGTCCGTGGGATGGCGATGGGAAGGGCTGTCCTGGGGCTACTGGAAGTTAAGACGGGAACTGACGTGGAGAGAGCCCCTGGGCCTCCAGCTTCCAGAGTCAGCTCCTGCAGCCCCTCCCAGGCCACGCGCCTGGCCCAGAGCCTTCCCGCTCACTCCTGGCTGCCCCTCCAGGCCTGGACTTGAGCTTCAGAAAGGGGCAGGATTCCAGGGAGATGGAGCCAAGGGTTCTCTGGACAAAACGGAGTTGCCTCTGGCCAATTGGGATGTGATTCCAAAAAAACATCCTGCTCTCCTGGCCATCCTGGCTGGACTGCCCACATGGCCTCCTACAGACTGGGGGTGGGGAGGGGAGGTGTCAGCAAGGACCTTTCCTGCCAAGACCAGAAGAGGCCAAATAGGCAGAGAGAGCACTTCTGTCCTGGAATCAAGGATTGAGGCCAAGGCTGAAAGCCAGCTCAGCCCAAGGTCACACCAAGGTGAAGCAGGGGAGCTGCTGTGTGCTCATCTCCGAAATGGGAAGACAGACTAAGTATTTTTTGCTAAATCTCAGTAAAATAATTATTAACAATAATAAGCCCATGACACATTGACATAAATAACATTTTTAAAGAAAGAACTATTTTCTCCAAAGTACAAAGTAAATAACATTTTTTGCATTTTTGCAAATTTCTCTAACGTTTGAACTTGCAAGAGAGCAGTTGGATTCTTGTACCTGTGTTTGCATTAGACCAATGAGAAAATGAGAGCCAAAAGGACAAACGACAGCTTAGTATTATTCATATGCATGTGATGGTTTGGACACCATGGATTCCCCTGAAAGGGTCTCGGGATGCCTCAAGGGTCCCCAGGTTACACTTTGAGAACTGATAATGTAAGATATTTGATTAACACCAAAGAAGGCAGGAAAGAAGAAGAAAAAACTCAGAAGAACAAACATATGTATGATACAGATAGGAAACAAGTAGCAAAATGGCACACTTAAATCCAACTATTTTAATGTTTACAATAAACGTAAATGGACTAAACCCTCCTACTCTGCCAGCCCTTTGGGGAAGGGAAGCAGCTCTAACAGTGGAACGTTAGACATGCTGGTATGTGGCTGGAGACAACATCTTTAGGAAAGCATGTTTTTCCCCACTGTTTTTTTACCTCAAATATTTTGAGCCCTTATATGCTGGGCCCTGTACAGGCCTTGGGGAGATGAAGATGATTCAAACATGGTCTCCACTCGAGGCCTCATGGTCTAGGGGATTGTAAGCTGGGCTCAGAGACCCTCTTCCTTCCAAGCACTAGTGATATTTGTTCAATATCTTCCCCATGCATCTTGCTGAGTCTCTTTGCAACCACACTGAGAGCTGGACCTCTGGGTTTTTATCCTGTCTCAGACAGTGCACAGGTGTGAAAACAGGCTCACCTGGATCATCAACCAGCATTCGATGAGGGTCTGACTCAGTCGAGGTGGGTCACAGGGTTTGTCTAGAGCATCTCACATGCTCTATTTTACAGATGAAAGAACTGAGACCCAAAAGGGGAGGCTGAACGGAGGCAGTGAGCTCAGGCCCTCTCAGCTTGAGGATACCGCCTGTCTCACATGTGAGTCCTCAGGGTGCTGTTTTGCAAGTGTCTCATCAATCAGAATGCCAGGTTGTTAGAAGACTGTGGCTTGGGAAGGGTGTAACCCTCCTGAGTCAGTGTCTAACCCTAACCTGGCCGAGAGGCTCAGCTCGCTCACCTCCTAGGTTTGTGGCTGAGTTCAGTGGCTGGGCCTGTTTCCTCATCTGTAGAATGGGCATAGGCAGCCTATCAGATGACTGCTGGGAGGATCCTGGGAGCAGGGGAGGGTCCAGGATGGGGACCAGGCCTGCTGGGCGAGGTTGGGCTCCGAGGCCGGACTGCACCTGGCGGACAGGTCAAGGCTGAGGCCCAGGGGATGCTGGGTGAGGACTTTATGGATTCTCACAGAATGACCTTTGCAGCCTGGGTTGTGGTTCAGTCCTTGGAGCCAGTCTGAGGCCCGCATCACTGCAGGGTTCTACTTCAGCAGTGGCCGCTGGCTGCATCTGAAACCAGAGGAACCCGCCCAGCTCAGGGGCTTCCTGTTGATTTCAGGTTGGTTCAGGAGCCTGGGGAGCAAACCCTATGGGCTTTGACTTGCCACAAAGACAGCTGAGGAAGCCAGGAGCTGGGGGGCCATGGGGAGCCGACAGGCCCCACGAGACCCCACTCCTCCCTCTTCCCGCCCTGTGGCAGCACCCAGGGTCTTGTACCCCCAGAACAACCCATTCTGTGGTTTCCCAGAAACCCTGGAGATGGTCTGGGTGGTCTGGTCCCCCGGGCAGTGACCTGCCACTGCGATGGACACCACACCACGGAGAAAGGCGGCTCCAGTGGGGAATCTGGCTTGGCGCCCAGCGGGGCCATCTCGGTAGTCAACCTGAATTAGGACTTTTGATCAGCTACCTTCTTCCAACCAAAATGATTTTTTTTTTTTTTGAGACAGGGAGCGTCTGGCTCTGTCACCCAGGCTGGAGTGCAATGGTGTGATCTTGGTTCACTGCAGCCTCAACCTCCTGAGCTTGAGTGATCTTCCCACCTCAGCCTCCTGAAGAGCTGGGACTACAGGTACACACCAGCACACCCAGCTAATTTTTCTATTTTTTACAGAGATGGGGTCTCACTATATTGTCCCAGTCATAAAATGATTTTGATCATCATTTTCTTTTTCCCTTTAGTGTTCACTACCCTCTGGGGGCCAGACCTCAGTTCTAATATCCTTTACACCTTTTTTTTTTTTTTTTTTTAGACGGAGTCTGGCTCTGTCACCCAGGCTGGAGTGCAGTGGCCGGATCTCAGCTCACTGCAAGCTCCGCCTCCCAGGTTCACGCCATTCTCCTGCCTCAGCCTCCCGAGTAGCTGGGACTACAGGCGCCTGCCACCTCGCCCGGCTAGTTTTTTGTATTTTTAGAGACGGGGTTTCACCGTGTTAGCCAGGAAGGTCTCGATCTCCTGACCTCGTGATCCACCCGTCTCGGCCTCCCAAAGTGCTGGGATTACAGGCTTGAGCCACTGCGCCTGGCCTTTTTTTTATTTTTATTTTTTAAATAATACATCATATGAGAAAGTGGGCAAGAACTCTCCAGGCAGGCGTGGGTTTTGAAGCCCTCAGCTTCAAAGGGGTTAGGGTGATCCTGTGGGGGCTTTGCCAGGACGCAGGGGTGGACGGGGGTGCCAGGTCCACTGGGGAGGCTGCTGGTTCTCCCTGGACAGGTTCCCGGTCTCTGCCTCCACGCTGAGGGCACAGGTGCAGGTGAGGTCCAGCCCCGTGGCGGGCAGGCTGGTCCCTGTGCCGCTCTCAGCCTCAGGCGCCCCAGTGCCTCCTCTCCCTTTCTGCCTCTGTGGCGTGAACGTCTGGGATCTGGGGTCTCTGCTCCTGGGCAGCCTGTGGGCTCCACTGAGTGTCCGGGAACTTTTCGCTGCCTCTCTGGCGTCCCTGACGTGTGTCTCTTTGTGAAATTTGGGGTCTGGCCTGGGGTCGGCGTGCAGTTCCCTCACGGATTTCTGCTCTGTCCTCTCTCCCCTGCTTGGTGCCCCTCCAGAGCAGACCCTCCCTGTGGGACCCACCTCCGTGTCCCCAGCACCAGCCTGAGGAGTTTCCAGAAGGCACCAGGCCCTCCCAGCTCCTGGCGGCTCCCTGGCTAGCAACAGCGTCGCTGCGGTCTTCACCCGGCGTTCACCCCGCGTGCCTGTGTCCCAAGCTCCCGTTTGTGAGGACACGTGTCATGCCGGGTTAAGGCCCCTCTGATGACCTCATCTTGACTTAATCACCTCTGTGAAGGCCTCGTCTCCAGGTAAGACCACATTATGTCATGCTGGTGCCAGGACTCAGTGTGTCTTTTTTGGGGGACACGATTCACCCCTCACAGCTGGCTGGTGCCTCTCTCTGACTCCCACTCCCCTCCTCCCACAATTGCCCGAGGTCTCACCCCATCCCAGACCCTCATTCCATCCCACCCACAGGGCCCCACTTCCCTGGAGGTCGCCACAGGCCACGGCCCCTGCCAGCTGGCCCTGTGACCCAGGGTAATCCTGGAGGACACTGCAGGCCGGGGCCCCCGAGAGCCGGCTGCATGACCCAGGGTGAGCCTGGAGGGCACCGCAGGCTGGGGCCCCCGTGAACTGGCCATGTGACCCAGGGTGAGCCACACAACCTCTCCACACCTTGGTTTCCCTTCTGTGAAGTGGGGATGAAAGCAGACGCCGGTGCCGGGTTATGTACACATGAGGGGCCAGCACAGGGCAGGCGTCCAGGACTCCAATGCCCTTGCCCAGCATAAGGCCCTGTTCCAGTGGGAGAGGAGATCTCTGTTTTCAGGTTGCTCACTCCCTCCCAGCCTGTGTCTCAGCGACGCTCGTGGGGTCAGGACCACTCCAGTCACGCGTGCTTTCCCTGCCTGGCTGCAAAGTGACCTGGGGTCTCCTCTGTCTGTGGAAAGTGACAAATCAGCTCCTTTCACACCAGGGCTCCGGCCAGGGGTGACAGGTGGGAGCCCCACCCATGTTTCACACACGTGGTGCTGGGTGGCCCAGGTGCTTCACGATGATGATGAGATGATGGTGACGGTGACAACACTGGGGTAGGAGGAAGAGGAGGAGGAAGGGGGGGGGGGGAGGAGGGGGGGAGGAAGGAGGAAGGGAGATGGAGAGGAGGGAGGAGAAGGGGGAGGAGGGAGGAGAGGGAAGAGAGGGAGGGGAAAGAAAAAAGGAGGAGGAGGGGGAAGAAGAAGGGGGAGAGGGAGAAGGATAGAGGAGGACAGGGAGGAGGGAGGAAGAGGGAGAGGAAAGAGGAGGAGGAGGAGGGAGGAGGGGGAGGAAGGAGGAGAGAGAGGAGGGGAAAGAAGAAAAAGGGGAGGGGTAGGGGAAGGAGAGGAGGAGGGGGAGGAGGAGAAGGAGGGGAAGGAGGAAGGAAGAGGGGGGAGGAGGCAGTAGAGGGGAGAGGAGAAAGGGGGAGGAGGAGGGAAGGAGGGGGCAGGAGGGGGAGAGGAGGAGGGGTCTTCAGTGGTTGAAAATACAGGCCTCCCAGAGCCCAAAGGCAGAGCCCTCAGGCCTCCCAGAGCCAAAGGCAGCCTCTGTGGGCTCCACTTCCCAGCCGAGGAAACCGAGGCATGGAGAGGTGACCAGACGTGACCGTGTTGATGTTGTTCAAAGGGGTGAGGGCTGGGACCCCGCCCAGGCTGGGGACTCCTGTACTGCCGCTGGACAAGTTCGAGGAGCGTTTCAGCCGTCCGGCAAGGGCGCGTTCTCAAGGTTGCCTGGGGTTTGAACGGCTGGGGCGTCAGGAAAGGCCCGAACACTGAGGCTTCGAGCTCCTCTTCTCCGGCGTGGCCGTGGCCGTGGGAGACACTCACAGGGGCCACGGCCTCTGCTTGGCAGTTGGAGACGTGGATGAGCAAAACATGGGGCTGCGAATGAAAAATACTGCGGAACGAGCTCTGAGTGCTTGTGGACGAGCTCTTTCAAAACAAGGTGTCAGGCCGGGCGCGGTGGCTCACGCCTGTAATCCCAGCACTTTGGGAGGCCGAGGTGGGTGGATCACGACGTCAGGAGATAGAGACCATCCTGGTGAACACGGTGAAACCCTGTCTCTACTAAAAATACCAAAAATTAGCCAGGCGTGGTGGCGGCGCCTGTAGTCCCAGCTACTCGGGAGGCTGAGGCAGGAGAATGGCGGGAACCCGGGAGGCGGAGCTTGCAGTGAGCCGAGATCGGGCCACTGCACTCCAGCCTGGGCATAGAGCAACAGATTCTGTCTCAAAAAACAAACACACAAACAAAAACAAAAACAAAAAACAAGTGTCAGGGCTGCCACCCAAGGGCTTCTTCCAATCCCCCTCCCTCCTGGACCCCTTGGCAGACTGCAGGCCTCGAGCACCTGGCTGTGGTTTATTTATTTACGTATTTGAGACAGAGTTTCACTCTTGTTGCCCAGGCGGGAGTGCAATGGTGCAATCTCTGCTCAGCATAACCTCTGCCTCCCGGGTCCCGGTTCAAGCGATTCTTCTGCCTCAGCCTCCTGAGTAGCTGGGATCATAGGCACCGCCACCACGCCCAGCTAAGTTTCATATTTTTAGTAGAGACGGGGTTTCACCATGTTGGCCAGGCTGATCTCAAACTCCTGACCCCATGATCCACCCGCCTCGGCCTCCCATGGTGCAGGGATTACAGGCGTGAGCCATGTGCAGGGATTACAGGCGTGAGCCACCGCGCCCGGCCTGGCTGTGGGTTAACCACTTTCCCGCCGATGCAGGCCAATGGATTAATCTAGAGTATGTCTGCACGCTACAGAGAAGGTCAGAGAGAAAAGAAGGAAGTAGCTGCGATTTCGACTTAAAAACAGCCTAGGTGTTCCAAATATTTCCCCAAGTCCCCGCTGAATTCTGGGGTGGCAGGAGCCGTTTTGGTAGCGTGGAGAGCAGGTTACAGACAAAGCTTGGCCTGCAGAGACGTCGCTGTGACAGGCAGGGTCACGTCTCACTGAACCAGGTGTCTCCGGGGGATGTGGGAGCCCTTTGGGGAATCTGTGTCCAGCTTCAGCCGAGTTTCACCTACCGGGTACAGCATGGTGTGGTGTGTGTGTGTGTGGTGTGGTGTGATGTGGTGTGGATTGCCATGCTGAGCCTGGCACGGGCCCTGGGTTAGCTGTCACCTCTTTGAGCCTCCATTTGGTCACCTGAACGGCTTGCCCAAAGACTGAGGAATTCTCCTGTTCTGAAGCTCTCTGTGTTTGTCCTGCAGCAGAATGTGACAATTTTCAGTGACCGCACCTAGGCAGGCCTCTGGTCGCTGCAGGAGCAGCTGCCCGGGGTCTCGTTCCTCCAGGAAGTGGACGTGTGCGTTCAGCCTCCCGCCAGTTTCTGCTGCTGGGCTGCTGCGTGGCTGAGGCGGCTCTCCGAGTGTGCGCTCACCTCCGAGCGCGTCCCAGCACCTCCTTCACACAGAGGCGGATGCAAATACTCGTTTAATTGTTCCCCACCTGCCCCATGCTGGGGCCCCTCCCTGATCACCCACTATGGTCCCCCAGCACCCACTGTGGGTGTCCGGCTGGGTGGGTGAACCCTCAGCGGCTGGAGAGGCTGCCCTGGGTGTGCGGGCCCTGGAGGCAGGTCTGCTCGCTGGGCCTTTGCAAGGTGTGGTTCAGAGCTGGGGCTGCAGGGAGGGCCATGGGGAGGACCCCTCCTATCCTTCACAGTGGTGACGATGACAGCAGGCTGTCTACAGAACAGAGCCACAGACCCTGGTGGGGTCTGCCCTGCATGCATGCTGCTGCTTGCTGCGGTGAGGTCCGCGTACTCTGCCCCACTGCCACACACACCACGTGGCTGTCTCCTTCACTAGGTCTGTGTCTGCGTCTTCCCTGCAGGATGTCCTGTCCTTGTGCCGGCCGGCCCACCGGCCGCCTCCTGCTCTCCAAGGTGGTGAGACGTGAAACGCCACAGGCATCCCTGCCACCTGCCGCGGGTTTGTGTCTGCACACATGGTGCCCTGTCCTGGGATGTGCGGCTGCCCCTGCAGGAGTCACACCCCGCATGGCCCAGCTTGTCTTTTCCTTGCTAGGCAGCCAAAGCTGTGTCGAAGGCCTGTGGCACAGCCCAGCGCCCTCAGATCCGGTGGCTCTGTGTCCTGCCGGCACCTGCGGTGGAGAGCAGGGTTTGCTGAGGTGGGGAGGCGGCTGCCTGGGCAAGGTGTGACCCAGTGTGAGCTTGGGAATGTTCACCCGAGTGTCCCCTTGAGGTCCAGAGGGTCAGTGCACTGCTGCTGTAGCCTGACCACAGCCTCGTCCTCCCCCAGGTTCATCCCTCCCTCCATTCCCCGCTTTCCTGCCCCGGCCTGCCCCTCCCTCCTCTTCACCCACTTCCCTCCTGAGCTTGCACCCATGGTCCTGGGGTCACACTGCTAACAACCCCCTCCCCGGGTGTCCACAGGCCCAGGCGTCCCAGGCCCCGGGAGCTGAGTGGGGCCAAGGTCCCCGGCTGTGCACAGAACACGGATTTCTGGTGGCCCAAGGAGCTCCTACAGGAAACCGTGGGACAAGCCTGGTTCAATGTGAATTCTGGGTGCGTTTCTGCATGGCCGAGTCACGCCTCACATACGCCAAAGCACCACGCCTCAAAAGTTCTGAATCTGGAAGACTAAACACAGCCGGGGAGTGGGGCTGAGCGGGCCGGGTGTCATTCTTGGGGGCAGAGGAAGGGGTCTTTGGAGGCCAGGGAGGGGAAAGCTGGTTACGGCTCTGTCCCCCCAGGCCTCCTGCCGGCCCCCAGCCCTCCTAGGATGTTACCTGCAGCCCTGCAGACAAATGCCTTGAAAATCCCAAACCAGAGGCAGCCAAGTATGAAACCAGCTCCCGGAGATGGAAAAGAGGACAGGCCCCGCTCCTGTTTTATCCGATACCAAAGGAGAGATCGCTTGACATTTGAGAAAACAGCATGTGCGGCTTACACGCCCGCTCCTGGGAAGGCACTCACGTGTTCATCCGTGATGAGGCTCCGTTAGGGAGGGGGAGGCTGGAGGGGTCCAGATAACTACAGGGTCCCCCAGCCGAGGTCCTGGCAGGGCGGGGTGGGGCCAGGGCGAGGTAGACCAGGCAGGGAGCAGGCAGGCAGAGTGAGCCAGCTGGGGCTGTGGGGGCTAATCCCAGTTAACTGCCCTTTGGACACTTGGAGACGGAGCCATCTCCTTTTTCTTTGCACTTAGTGCGGTCTGAATGATCCTGAGAGCACCTTGGTCTTCCAAGGTCCCGCACACATTCTGGGCCCTGGGAAAGCCGGGCCTCAGCGGTCCATCCAGAAACCTGATCAGGCCCTAATCGTCTGGTGGGGATTAGCTGGCCTGGTGGCTCCTTCTCCAGGTGAGGACTCCCTCAACCCTGCCAGGGCCACCCTCCTGTGCCGTTGAGCCCGGATTAGTTGAGGTAAAGGGATTCATCTTGGGGCCTTCAAAGGCTTCAGGTCTCCCCATGCCTCCTCCAGCACAGAGGGAAGGCCCTGGATACCCCCAAGGTCTCACGTCCGGGTGGACAGACCCTGGAAGGGATGTGGGAGGAGTCAGTACAACGGAGGACACAAAGCCTGGCCTGAGCTGCTGCCAGCGAACTCGGGGTCACGTGGTGCATCGAACCCTAGATAAGGGGCGCCTCCCCTCCCTCGCCCACGCATGGCGCAGAGCAGGGCCTGGCAGTGCCTCCTTCTGGCTCTCCAGGGCTTCCACAGCCCTTCTTCCCGCCTAGTGCCTCCCTCACCCTTCCTGTTCCAGCTGCAGGCGCCATCCTCTGCCTGCCTCCCTGGCCAAAGCCTTTTCCCACCCCCTCCACCACTTCCTATTTTGTGAGTAGGGTCCACAACCTGGATTTGGTATTGTTTGTGTGCACATTCATCTTCCCCACCCCTGGGCTGGGGTGGGGGCAGGGACATTTTTGGTCTCATTCTCTCTGTGCTTCCAGCACAGAAGCATTTGATGAATATTTTTTACATGAATGGGTGAATGGATGGATGTATGGATGGGTGGATGGATGGATGGATTGATGGGTGAATAGATGGATAAATAGACAGATAAATTGAGTGGATGCGTTGAATCAAATGGACCGATGGATAGGCCGGTGATGGGTGAACCGGGCCGTTGAATTAAGATGGTGGGTGGATAGATGGATGGATGGGTAAATAGATGGATAAATGGACAGAGGGCTGAGTGGATGGGTGGATAGATGAGTGGATGGATGGGTGGGTGGATGGATGGATTGATGGGTGAATAGATGGATAAATAGACAGATGGGTGGGTGGATGGGTGAATAGATGGATGAATGGATAGATGGGTTGTGGATAGAGTGGATGGAATGGAAGTGGATGGATGGTAGGTATAGATAGAATGGGTCTATGGAGTAAATGGATGGGTCGTGGACCCAGAGGGCTGAGTGGATGGGTGGATAGATGAGTGGATTGATGGGTGGATGGATGGATGGATTGATGGGTGAATAGATGGATAAATGGACAGATGGGTGGGTGGATGGGTGGGATGAATGGATAGATGGGTGCGTGGATGGGTGGATAGATGAATGGATGGATGGTGGGTGGATGGATTGATGGGTGAATAAATGGATAAATGGTCAGGTGGGTGGGTGGATGGTGGATGGTGGTGGACCAGTGGGTTGGAATGGCTGGATGGGTGGTGGTGGGCCACTAGGTGGATATTAGATGATGGTGGATGGTGGGTGGATGGTGGATGGATGGGTTGTGGAGGATAGATGATGTGTGCCAGATGGAGAATGGATGGTCGGTAAATGCGATACGTCGTCGTCGGTGGATCGTCCGGAAATCGTCCATCGTCGTCGGTGATGGAATCGATGAATGGATGATTATAGATCGTCGATGCGATGCGATAGATAAATGTCGATGGAATCGTCGATTATGGATCGTCGGATCGGTCGATTCTCGTCCATCGTCGATGGAATCGTGGAATCGAATCGGTTATCGATCGATGATGGAAATCGATCGATCGTCGATGCGATGTCGTCGATCGATCGATCGTCCGATCGGTTAATAAGATCGATCCGGATCGATCGGTCTCTCGTCGATCGATCGATGGATGAGTAGATGGATAAAATTGAGTAAGATAGTGGATGGGCAGGTTAATGCATAAGGTCATTGGATAGATGGATAGTCGTGCAGGTGGAGTAAGAGATGGATGGATGGGCGTGGAGTGGAGTGGAATGAATGCGTGGGAATGGTTGGGACGCTGACTGACGGTGGGTGAATGGGCCGGTGGGTGGTGGTGGTGGATGAGTGGGGTAGGTGGGCCAGGGTTTCAGATAGATGGGATGGATGGGTTATAGGCCAGGCCCGTTTAGGTGGATGGTGGATGTGGTGGGTGGATAGTGGATGGATGGGTTGCTGATAGATGCGTGGATGAATGGATAGATGGATGGGTGGGTGGGTGGATAGATGGGTGGGTGGATGGGTTGTGGATAGATGGGTGGATGAATACATGGATGGACAGGTGGGATGGAATGGGCCAGGTAAGATGAGTAGATGAGTAAGATGGATGGGTGGGTGGATGGATGAGTAGATGGTGGATGGATGTTTGGCAGTTTTTCTGAGACCACAGTGCTTAGGGAGGAAGGAGGCTTGAGCTCCAGCTGTGCTTCTGTTGGTAACAAGCCCTGGGCCACTGGGGTCAGGACGTTTCTTCTCTCTGACCACAGTTGCCTTGGCTGCCACCCTCGGTTCATACAGTGAGTCCCCTTCTCATTAGCTCCTTGCTGGTTGCCCTCCTTGAAACAGAGGGTGCAGTTGTCAGGTTTTTGAGGAGGGACGAAGAGGCTCAGGGGAGGGGCAGCCACAGCCCTGGGTGTGGGGAAGTGGTCCTAATGTGGTATCCTTCCCACCCCACAATCTTGTGTCCACTCTGCACCCATCCAGGTCAGTAGGGTGAGTGCGGGCACCAGGAGCGTACAACCTTATTCTTGTGATGGTCAGGACCCTTTGTGAAAATTCATATTTCAGAATGTGGGAGGAGAATCTATTTCTCTCTCTGTGTCTCCCTCTCTTTATTTTTGTGGTAAAAACACATGTCATAAAATTTACTACCCTAGCCATTTTAAGTGTATGGTTGAGTAGTGTTAACTGTATTGTTGGCCAAACAGATTTCAGAACTTTCCTCATAGCCAAAACTGAACTCTCAAGTGCAAGCATTAGAAACATGGACTCCCCATTCCTCTCACCCCAGCCTCTGGCACCCACCATTCCACTCTCTGTCTCTATTATGCAAATTTCTCTAGTACTACAATGCTCGTGGAATTAGATGGTGGCAGCACCTTCAGTTGTCTGTTGAGTATGAGCGTCTTCAGAGTCCCTGTCCAGGCTGTAGCATGTGTCAGAACTTCCTTCCTGTTTAGGGTGAGGCACTGTGGCAGATGGACAACATTGCACTTCCCCACTCATGCCTTGATGGACGCTGGGGTTACATTGTGAATCATGCTGGGTGTGAACGAAAGGGTCTCGACCCGTCTCTCAAGATGCGAAGGTGTCTGACCATCTCTCCAAGATCAGGAGTGTCCGACCATTTCTCCAAGATCGGGGTGTCCACCCGTCTCTCCAAGAACAGGGGTATCGACCATTTCACTCCAAGATCAGAAATTGTCAACCGTCTCACAATGGAACAGCCAGCACACTCACCAGGGGTGCCTTTGGTTGCAGCCGGTGGCGTACTGGCATTGCAATTTCACGGATGGTGGGAATCTTATCTATGGAGCTTGCAATATCTAACTGTGGTTTTGATTTTCACTTCCCCACTGACGAGAGGTGTTGAACATCTTTTCAGACGGTGGTGGCCATTTGTCTGTCTTCTTTGGAGAAATGTCTACCCAATTCCTTGGCCCATTTTTTAAAATCAGGTTGTTTGGTGGTGTTGGTGTTGCTGAGTTTTTAGGTTCTTTGAAACATTGCGGGCATTGCAGCATATCAGATAGATGGTTTGTAAATATTTTCTCCCACTCTGTAGAGTTTTCCTTTCCTCTGTTGATTGCTTCCGTTGCTGTGCAGAGACTCTTAGGTTTGATGCAATTCCATTTGTCTATTTTTGGTTTTCTTGCCTGTGCTTTGGGGTGAGAAACTCTCTCCTTATCTGACTTCTATGGAAGGTGGCTGAGGATCCAGCTGGCTCTTCCCTTCACTCCCATGTGATAATTCAAAATGCTATTCATTGTGGTCAGTTTCCTGGGAGATCAGATCAAACATGTTCTCTGTTGGCGAGGCGGGTTGGGTGAGAGTACCAGGGTAGTCTCTGGAGGTGGGAGGAGGGGTTGGGGGTGGCCATACCCAAGGGGTTTCTGGTGAGGGGGTGGAGTTCTGGCCAGGGCCAGGCCCTCCCTGGAGCTGCGGGACAGCCGTTTTCAAAACACCCAGCTGGTGCAGCCCTTGCCCTCTGCGGGACAGGGCTCCGGCGTGACCACGTCTTCCCCAGTCCCAGGCCCCTGAGCATGGGAGCCTGCGGGCCCTCAAAGCTGTCTGGACTTCAGCTTCACAGAGGGACAGGCACAGACTCAGAGTCAGATGCTCTGTGGGGGGGCCAGGCTCAGCCTCAGAGGGGAACAGCCCCTTCATGGAGGGTGTGGGGGTTCAGGCTGAGGGCCTGAGAGGCGGGACGCGAAAGCAAGTCTGAGCTCCTGCCATGCCTCGGAGAGCTGGGCGTCCCACAGACTCCCCTCACTTCCCTCAGCAGATGGGCTTCCCTGTCACCTCTCAGGGAGCTGCACTCAGGTCGATGGTGTGGTCCTGGGGTGGTGACAGGGTGTGGCCACGGCAGGTGCAGCTCCAGGAGGATGCTGTGGGCGAGGGGGCTGTGTAGCCTTCACCCTGGACATACGTGGCTCCCAGTCTAAGGCAGAACCTGCTTTTTAATTCTGTGGTTTTGAATATCCGTGTATCCCATCTCCGCGCATGTAGAGAAAACTGCACACATACAGCAGATTACTGCTTACAATCCTTTTCGCTACAAAGTGACCCTGTCCGAGGAGTCAGCACCACTCCGGGAAACAGAACCTGACTGGCGCAGAGCCTGCCTGCCCCTTCCCTGACTCAGGGTGGCTGTCATCCCCACTTCTACCCATTGATTACTTTTGCGAGGCTTTTGATTTCATTCATTTGCTTGGCAGTCTTTTCTGGAAGTGGAATTTGTACCGTTCAGCTGGTTTCAACATAAGCCTACGAAGGCAGAACATGTATGTCCCCCTGTCCCCCTGAGGTTCCCGGCGAACTGTCCCCGACACGGCCCTCCCAAAGCAACACTGAGCTGAGTTTTAGCTTGGCCAGTTTTGTGTATGCTGGGATTTCATGTCTGCACGCCTGGCCCTTCACTCAGGGTGCTGCTCCTGGGACTCATCGTCTGTTGATGGGTTGCTGCTGGCTTCCTTCTCTCGCTGAGTGGTGATTCCATCTTGCGTTCTATCCCGTGTATGAACTTTCGTTCTCCTGTTGGGTAATTCCTCCTGTGCCCATCTAGTGTATGAACTCGTTCTCCTGTTGGGTAATTTCTCCTGTGCCCATCTAGTGTATGAACTTCGTTCTCCTGTTGGTAATTTCATCCTGTGCCCATCTAGTGTGTGAACTCGTTCTCCTGTTGGGTAATTTCATCCTGTGCCCATCTAGTGTGTGACCTCGTTCTCCTGTTGGGTAATTTCTTCTGTGCCATCTAGTGTGTGACCTCGTTCTCCTGTTGGTAATTTCATCTTGTGCCCACCTAGTGTTTGAACTCGTTCTCCTGTTGGGAATTTCATCCTGTGCCCATCTGGTGTATGGGCTTCGTTCTCCTGTTGGGGGTATCCCTGTGCCCATCTGGTGTATGAACTCATTCTCCTGTTGGGTAATTTCTCCTGTGCCCATCTAGTGTATGAACGTGTTCTCCTGTTGGGTAATTTCTCCTGTGCCCATCTAGTGTGTGACCTCGTTCTCCTGTTGGGTAATTTCTTCTGTGCCCATCTAGTGTGTGACCTCGTTCTCCTGTTGGTAATTTCATCTTGTGCCCACCTAGTGTTTGAACTCGTTCTCCTGTTGGGAATTTCATCCTGTGCCCATCTGGTGTATGAACTCGTTCTCCTGTTGGGAATTTCATCCTGTGCCCATCTGGTGTATGAACTCATTCTCCTGTTGGGTAATTTCTCCTGTGCCCATCTAGTGTATGAACGTGTTCTCCTGTTGGGTAATTTCTCCTGTGCCCATCTAGTGTGTGACCTCGTTCTCCTGTTGGGTAATTCCTCCTGTGCTTATCCCAGATGCATGAGACTTCGTTCTCCTGTTGTTAGATTAATTTCTTCTGTGCCCATCTAGTGTATGAACTCGTTCTCCTGTTGGTAATTTCATCCTGTGCCCATCTAGTGTATGAACTCGTTCTCCTGTTGGTAATTTCATCCTGTGCCATGCGGTGGCGGGCTGGGTTTTGCCTGTTGAGTAATTTCATCCTGCATGCAATTGTATGACCTCGTTCTCCTGTTGGGTAATTTCTCCTGTGCCCATCTAGTGTATGAACGTGTTCTCCTGTTGGGTAATTTCTCCTGTGCCCATCTAGGTATGAACTCGTTCTCCTGTTGGAGTAATTTTCTCCTTCGCATCCCATTGTATGGAACTTCGTTCTGCTCCTGTTAGGTAATTTCTGTGCCATCTAATTGAGCTGGTTTCTCCACCATTTGACATTTCATGCATGTGTCTAGTGTGTGACCTCGTTCTCCTGTTGGATAATTTCATCCTGTGCTGTCTGGTGGCAGGGCTCGTTTCATTAATTAATTTCTCCTGTGCCCATCTAGTGTGTGAACTTGTTCTCTTGTTGGGTAATTTCTCCTGTGCCCATCTAGTGTATGACCTCGTTCTCTATTTGTTTCCTTCTCTGCCTTCTAGTGTGTACTCTGTTCCTCTCCATTGCATTTCTCTCCTGTCACCCACCATCAATTGAACTAGATTCTGTTTGTTGATTTCGTCACCATGTGTGACCTGGTTCTCCTGTTGGGTGTTTTGCTCTGTGCTTTATCCAGTGGCAGACTTTGATTCTCTGTTAGGTAATTTCTCCTATGCCCATCTAGGTATGACCTCGTTCCTCCTGTTGGTAATTTCTCCTATTGCCATCTAGTGTATGAATGCATTCTCCTGTTGAGTAATTTCATCCTATAACTTACACATCCTGGTGTGCTGGGCTGGTTTCTCCACCATTGGTGATTCTTCCTGTGCCCATCCCTGGTGGCCATTTAGACCATACATGTTTGGTAATTTTCATTCTGCTTGCATCTGGTGGCCTTGGGGCTGGTTCTCCTGTTGGTGATTTCCATTCATTTTGTTTAGTTGTGCAAGACTGGGACCTATCCTGTTGGTGTTCTCTTGTGCCATCTAGTGCAGACTAGTTACTCCTGTTGAATAAATTTCTCTAATACAGGTCTGGTGCTTGTGAACTCAACCTCCATTGGATTTCCTTCCATCGTGTATGACTTTCAGTTCTCTGTTGATTAAATTTCCTCATGCCATCAGGTGTATGAACTGATTCCTCCATTGAGGGCAATTTCTCCTATTGCCCGTCAAATTGTGAACTTCAGTTCTCACCCATTTGGATGATTTCTTCTATTCCTTGTCCCTACTTTCACCTTGGGCTTCAAGTTCTCCCTGTTGGGTAATTTTTCCTGTGCCTCTGGTGGCCTTGAACTGGTTTATATAAGAATTTAAATTTCTCCCTCATGCCCATCCACTGGCCTTCATTTCTAGTTCTCCTGTTGGATAAATCTCCTATTAATGCCTCTGGTGTGGTTTACAAATTGCTCCTGTTGAACCATTTTATTCCTGTGCCATCTGGTGTGTGAACTTTCAAGTTCTCCTGCCGAAAAGATGATTTCTCCTGTCTGCCCATCTGGTGTGGAACTCCCAGTTCTCCATTGGTAATTTCTTCTGTGCCATCTAATTGTTATGAGCTTCCCAGGATCTCACCATTTGGCATTGGGGCATTCAATCCTGGCCTTCCATCCGGTGCTGAACCAGTTCTCCTGTTGATGGGAATTTCAATCCCTCTTCCATCTGGTGTATGGAACTGGACTTCCTCCTGGGTGATGGGGTGCTTTCCTGTGCCCATCTAAAGTTGTATGAGCTAGTTTCCTCCTGTTGGGTAATTCTCTCTTCACTTATCTAGGTATGAACTAGGTTCTCCTGTTGGTGAAATTTCTAATACCTCTAGTGGCCTTTGATTTCTGGTTCTCCTATTTAAGATTGAATTTCTTCTGCCCATCCAGTGTGCTGAACTCGTTTCTCGTTGGTGTTTCTATCCTGTGCCCCATCAGTTGGCCAGATTCTCCTGTTGGGTAATTTCAAATCCTCACCTATTTCCATCTGAATTCTTCATTCAAGTTCTCCTAATTTGGAATTGGAATTTCTCCTGTGTATCTAGTATGGGGCGGATTTTCCTCTCATTGGGGTAAGTTCTCTGTTGCCCTCCTAGTGCCATGAACTTGTTCCTCCTGTTTGTTAGAATTTCATCCATATTTGCAAATCTAGGGTCAGCCTTGAGCTGGTTCTCCTGTTGGTCAAATTTCTCTATTGCCAAATCTAGTGTATGAACCATTCCTCCCAGTTAGTAATTTCATCCCTGTGCCCATCTAATATATGAACTTCGTTCTCCTTTGTAATTTCATCCTGTGCCACGTATCCAGGGTAGCTGTGAGCTTTGTTATACTTGTTTGGTAATTTACCGCCGTACAGCATCTGGGTGGCCTGGACTGAGACTGCCATGTTGGGACAGGGGCTCTCCTGTGCCGTCTAGTGGCGGGCTGGGTTCCTGCCATTTGGATGTTTATTTTGCAACCTTTCAGTATGGAGCATTGGTATACCGTGGGGTATTTCTCACCATCCCTTTTGTCAGTATGCTTGGACATTTCTCCACCATTTGATTTCAAATGTAACTGATCTCTGGTGCTGAGCACAAGTTATACCATTTGGGTGTTTCTCTGTGCCCATCTAGTGTATGAACTGGTTCTCCTGTTGGTAATTTCATCCTGTGCCCATCTAGTATATGAACTCGTTCTCCTTTTGGCAATTTCATCCTGTGCCCATCTAGTGTATGAACTTGTTCTCCTGTTGGGCAATTTCTCCTGTGGTCATCTAGTGTATGAAGTCATTCTCCTGTTGTCAGACATGTGTATTTTTTCCTGGCTTTGGCTCCTGTAAGTGAAGCTGATGCAGGACGGGTGGGCCCCACCGTGGGGCTTAGCCTGTGAGGGTTCGTGGTTCCACGTAGGAAAGAATTCAAGGGTCAGCTGGTGGTAGGGAGAAGAAAGCAGCTTATGGAAGTGCCCGTGTTGCCGCTCTGTGGCGGCTCCTGTGGAGCAGGGCTACCCCATGGGTAGAGAGCAGGAGCTCAGGGCAGTTTCGCAGCCATGTTTATATCCACGTTTAATGTCACCCAGAGTAAAATGCATTTTTTGTGGACATTTCTAAGGAGGGGTAGTAACTTTTCAGTCACTGGGTCATTGCCACGGACAAGCACGGTCTCTCCCAGGTGTTGCCCTCGTGATGGTAAATTGACATGGTGCATTGGTGGAGGTTGCTTAGGCAAAGCTGCTTCTGCTCTGACCCGTTTTAGCTAGTCCTCAATCAGGTCCAGTGTCTGAGGGCTGCCTCCTACCTCAAAGCTGGTATAAACATTCTCCTGCAGCTGTTTTTGTGGCTGTCTCTGTTCGTGTGTCTTGGACAGATATCCAGGAGTGAGATCGATGGGCTGGGGCCGATGCGTATTGAATTTTTTAGGGAACCATCGCACGGTGCATTCTGTACTCCCCGAGGTCTTTTTCCTGAGCTGTCCAGCTCAGCGTGGCCCTGAGGCCGGCATCACAGGGAGCTGGCATCCTGGTGCATGGGGCCCCAAGGACAGTGTTCCAGGATTCAGAGAGTGAGGCCTGTAACCCTGCCCACCCTTGTCCACCCTGCAGGCCTGCCCTGCCCACGTACCTGTGAATGGTACTGTTTCACCATCGTCCTCTACAGAGAGGGAAAATGAGGCCTAGAGAGGCTGCGAGACTTGCTCCCGGCCACGGAGGTGGCAGAATGCACCTGTCTGCCCTGCATATGTCCTGGGGAGGCCACCACTGCCCCCTCAACATTGCTTTGCTCATTCTGTGGGGTTTTTTTTTTGGCAAAGAGTGTCTGACCCATTCTCCTTCACCCCAAGCATGAGCCCTTGGCGTGGACTTGGCCAGAGCTCTCCGTATCCCTGGCAGGAGGGTCAGGCTGGGGTGGGTGGAGTGTGGACAGAAGCCTCATGCCCGTGCTCTCTGCTGAGCCCAGGAGAGCTCGGCCTTGAACTTGCCGTCCTCACTGTGCTGATGGGGGCACTTGGAGTGTGGCTGGGCTGGAGGTGGCCTTGCTGGGCCTGGGTGGGGCAGTGACAGGGGGTTCTAGGTCAACCTCCCTTCCGGTTCCCCCACCCCTTCTTCGCAGAGGCTGGGCACCTGCTCCAGGGGCTGATGCTGCCTTGGTCAGCCCATCTGTTTCCTGCCCCTTCGAGACAGCTGTCCCACCCTGGTCTGGGAGCAGAAGCCCTTCGTCTCCCACCCCTACAGCCCCTCAGTGCCATGTTAGGTCCCACCCTGAGCTGCACACTTGATATTTGTGCACTTCATGTAAGTCGCATGTCAAGAAACACAGAAACACAGCAGCATATACCATGTCTGTGCTGTTAAACGTCATCATTCACATGGGGCTGGAGCAGATGGAATCGTTGGCTCACCTGATGGTTTCTCGTGGAGGCCACTCATGGATGGGTCTGCTGTCGTTTCTCTTCCTTTGTCCCTGGCTCAGTCCTCTGCCTCCTCCTCGCAGGCCTGCACTCCCTTGAGAAGCCCCCTCCCCTAATACACCTGGGTGGGGTTTAGCCTCTTCTTCTACACCCCCTTCCCCACGTCCTCACAGCTATGGCCTGATCTGAAGCCACAGCCCTGGTGGTGGGTGGGTTTAGCTCACCGCTTCTGTCTCCCTGTCCTATCTGCTGCCCCTGGCCAGGGCCCCGACGCCCCTGTCAGTCTACACTTGCCATGAGGACCGTTCCATTACACACGTATAACAGGAGAAAAGGAGGGAAATTAAATGAGGGAGAAAACTCTCAGTCACACAGTGGGTTGATCATTTACTGAGCACCTACTATGTAGCAAGTACTGCTCTAGGTGCTGCGAAGATGGGAGGAAATGGCATAGGCGTAACGCTCAGCCCTGAGATCATTGAGTTACAGAAAACTAGAGCAACCATATTTCTCCTAAACAACTAAATGTATGTGTGAGAACTTGTGTCACCAAGATGCATTGACAAGAGGACCAGATTTACCCTCCTATCAGAAACAACCGGAAAACAGACAAAATATATGAAATCATGGTCTTCAAGAAACTGGGCATCAGAAAGTGAAGGGTGGTAATACTGGAGAGAAGGGAAGCAATGAGACAAGCCCTGAAGAACCCTCGTCTTCTGTAGTCACTGCCTGGGGACACTTTCTGGGCTGTGAGGCAGGGATCGGGAAATGAGATGGAGCCCAGCAGACCCCCCCGTGTGGAGGAGATACAGCAGAGAGTGTGGGGAGACCACAGTGGCTGAATTCTTAGGACACATAATTGCATGAAGGGAAACTCCATAAAACTGTGTATGGTCCTTAAATATTTAAGAGAGGACTGATTGGTGCTTGGAGGCAAGGGGAAGAAAACCTACCTGAAATTATTAGAGGAAACAGTATATAGCATATACTGAGTCAGGAATTGAGGCTGTTTTTATCTGCCAAACTGGAACATCTTAGGATTGATGGAATGGGAGAGATTATTCAGAAGGTCTAGCCTCAAGTATGGACCATGTTACCGACAAAGCAAATTTTATAATGTGTGGCACCCAACAAAAATAGCAGCCATATAAAGACGTAGGAAAGTCTGACTCCTGAAAAAAGAAAAATCAGTCAATTGAAACTGATTCAGAGTTGACATGGCTGTTAGGATTAGCAGACAAAAACATTAGAATTGTTATCAGCATGTTATTCCACATGTGCAAAGTTAAATAGGGGTATAGAAAATATAGGGAAAACAATCAAACCAAACTTTTAGAGATGAAAAAGACACAATGTCTGAGACGAAAAACTCATTGCCGTGAAAAATGACAGATTAGACATTATGGAGAAAAAGATTAGCAAACTTGAAGATGTGTCAATAGAAACTATCCAAAATCAAACACACAGAGAAAGAAGTTTAAACATGAACAAAGCATCAGTGAGCTTTGGGACAATACATAATATATGTGGCTTAATAGAAGTGTAAGTGGAGTTCCTGAAGGAAAGGATAGGGAGAAGGGGACAAAAAATATTTGAAACAATAACGACTGAAAAGTTTCCAAATCTGATAAAAGATAGAAATCCACAGATCCAAGAAGGCAGTAACATATAAGTGCAAGAAACAGAAAGAAAAGCACACCAATGTACATTATAAATTGTTCAAAACTGGTAATAAATAGAAAATCTTAAAAGCAGCCAGAGAGGAAGCTATGATGCTCCACGTGCAGAGACAGCAAAATGTGAGGGTGATGGCAGATTTCCCACTGAGGCGGCAATGTGAGGGTGATGGCAGATTTCCCATTGGAAATGATGCAAGCTAGAAAAGAGTAGAATGGTGTCTTTAAACTATTGATAGAGAAAAATCTTGTAAGTCTAGAATTTTATACCCAATAATAATATCTTTTTTTTTTAAAGGTGAAGTAAAGACTATTCAGACATGCAAAAGCTGAAAGAATCCATCACCACAGCAGACTTGCATAATAAGAAAGCCTTTAGGCAAATGTGTGTCTGTGTGTGTGTGTGTGTGTGTAGATCACAGACACACACACACATACATACAAAGTACCACAAATGGTAAACACAGGGTAAATTTGTAAGATTTACTCTTTTTTATGTTTCTTTTTTCTTTTTTTTTCTTTTTTCTTTTTTTTTTTTTTTTTTGAGATGGAGTCTTGCTGTGTCGCCCAGGCTGGAGTGCGGTGGCCGGATCTCGGCTCCCGGGTTTACGCCATTCTCCTGCCTCAGCCTCCCGAGTAGCTGGGACCACAGGCGTCTGCCACCTCGCCCAGCTAGTTTTTTTGTATTTTTTAGTAGAGACGGGGTTTCACCGTGTTAGCCAGGATGGTCTCGATCTCCTGACCTCGTGATCCACCCACCTCGGCCTCCCAAAGTGCTGGGATTACAGGCTTGAGCCACCGCACCCGGCCTCTTTTTTATGTTTAGAGCCATGATCTCACTCTGTCACTCAGGCTGGAGTGCAGTGGTGAAATCATGGCTCACTGCAGCCTTGAACTCCTGGTTTCTAGTGCTCCTCCTGCCTCATCCTCCTGAGTTGCTGGGGTTACAGGCAGGTGCCATCACACTTGGCTACTTTTTTTATTTTTAGAAATAGGTCTCGTGATGTTGTACAAGCTGGTCTCAAACTCCTGGTTTCTAGTGATCCTCCTGCCTCAGCCTCCGGAGTTGCTGGGGTTACAGGCATGAGCCACCACACCGAGTTCTAGATTTACTCTTATTATTTACGTCTCCTTAAAAGGTAATTGGGCTTTAGAAATGGCAGTGTGAGGAGTTTGGCAAAACCTCTTCCCCAGACAGACATCTGTTAGACTAATCAAAATAAACAAAGACAATCGTTTGAAGTCTCTGGAGACTGATCAAAAGGCTCACAGAAAAATTGAGCAGCATTTATTCAATAAAATCTGTGAAATTTGCCAAGCATGATAGAAGGCCTTGGCATCTGAGCCATGGGTTGCACACATCCCACTGGCTCTGCTGCAAAGGAGCTATTCCAGAAGGCTTGGTGGCTTAGTGCAAAGCTTCTACTTTTTCCAGCTCCCTGAAATGGAAGAGCCATTCCATGGGTGTATCCAATGGCCAGAGACTATTAGTAGAGAAATCTGTTCTGTTCTGTTCTGCAACATGCTGCAGAAGAGCTATACTGAGCAGGCAGCTGGACGAAATTATCTTTTCCCCCATCCCAGCAGCTGCTCCATAGGAAAGATAGAGGCAGATAAGATAACACAACACTCCTCCTCCCCCAGGCTTTGTGCTGCACAGGAGCTATCCTGGTGGGTTCAGCTGCAGTGTGGCAGCTCCCATGTCCTGGCGTCCTAGAGTGGAATAGCTACTTGGGGTGTATTTGGTAACCGGTGAACACTGGAAATCCCATCCTCCTTGGCTCTGTGCTGCTGAAGATATGTCCTGGGTGGTGGAGGCAGCCAGGTGGTACATCAGTTACTGCTCCTGCCTTTCCTAAACCCTCGCTCCATAGTGAGATCTGGTGGGGTGACTGGTGAAGAGTGAGGTCCCCACTTCCCAGCTCTCAGTGCTCCACGGCACAGAGCTTCTGCCCAGGGGAGGGTCATAGCAAGCTTCAAAGCAACACCTTTTCGGGCCATGTGATTCTACTTTGTTTGAATTGGGACTATGGGCTGTGGAGCAACAATGCTCCAGGGCATTGCTCAAAACAATAGAGCAATCAGGTGGTATCGATGTGGGGTGATGCCAATAGAGGCAGAAAAACAGAAGTTTATCATGGGAAGCGGCGGAGACTCCAGCTAACACCATCATCCCTGGCAGTCCATTAGACTGTGTGTACGCCTAAGACTGCACTCTCTGAAGAGTGACGGGAGGAACACTGGAACCTCTAGTCCCTGCCTGAATGTGGGGTAAATTCATACACTCTCTGTGAGTGGTTTCCAGCCACAGATAGATCCAACAGCGAAGGGTTGGGGGACCTCATAGGCTTAAGAACAAACTCTGACCAATTAGTGGCTGACCACCAAACTGTGTTAAATAAAGGGATGACACTTAGGACTGGCTGAAAGATAAAAATGAGGGGGAAAGTGTGAGCAGGATGCATACTGCAGGAGATACGACTTCACAGAATTATTTCAGTCAAACCACTAAACAAACAAATAGGTGAACAAACAAATAACAATGATAATAAGTCCATGGTTGGCAGATGAGGATTCAGACTTACTACAATATCATGTTACCTGAAGTGTTCAATTTTCAACAAAATATTAAGATGTGCAAAGAAACAGAAAAGTGTGATTCATACACAGGGAAAAAACAAAAAACAAAAAACAGGCAACAGAAGTCGCCTTCAAAGGGGCCCAGATGTTGAGCTCAGTGGACAAAGACTTAAAAGAAGCTATTGAAAACGTGAAAGAACTAAAGAGAACCAAACAAAAGAATGTCAAAGAACTAAAGGAAACCATGTTGAAAGAATAAAACAAAGGCATGATGATAATGAGTCATAAAATAGAAACTATAAAAAAGGATGAATTGCAAAAAGAATCAAATGGAAATTCTGGGGTTTATAGTACAATAACCTAAATAAAAAGTCCACTTGAGGGGCTCCACAGTAGATTTGAGCTAGAAGAGTCATTGAACTTGAGATAGATCAATAGAGATTATATCACCTGAAGAAAAGAAAGAAGAATAAAAAAAAATGAACAGAGCCAAGGGGTAGTGAGGGACACCATTAAGCACATCAACATGTGCATTTGCATAATGGAAATGTAGAAGGAGAGAAGGAAAATATTTGCAGAAATAATGACTGAAAACTTCCCAAATTTGATGGATGACAACTATCTCCTTCCAAGAAGTTCGACAAGCTCCAAGTAGGATAAAAGCAAACAGATCCACACCCAGACGTATCACAGCCAAAATGTTGAAATCCAGAGATTAAGAGAAAAGTCCTGAAAGCAGCAAGAAAAAAATGACTCTTTGTGTGCAAAGGAACTTTGAGAAAATTAACAGCAGACTTCTCATCTGAAACAATGGAGGCCAGAGGCAGTGAGATGGCAATTCAAAGTGCTAGAAAAAAAAAACAAAACAAAGCAAAAAAACCCCTGCTAACCAAGAATTCTATAGCCAGGGAAATGATTTTTCAAAAACAGAGGTGAAATAAAGATATTCCTAGTAAACAAACAAACAACCAGAAAACAACAAGCAAATTTATTGCTAGCAGACCTAACAGAAATAGTCAAGGAGGTTTATCAAGTGAAAAGGAGGGGCATCTGAGAAACTCCCTTTCGTATTTCAAATTCAAATTCAAATTCACACCAAAACACAAAGAGTGCCAGTGAAAGTGACCATAAAAGATAGAATAATTTCACATTTCTTCTCCTAACTGATTTTAAAAAAGGTTGCAATAAAGCATATCTTTACAATTTTACTGTTGGACCTATAACATACAGAAATGTAATATATTTGACAGTGACAACACGAGGAGCCTGGAAGACATGAAGCTGTATCAGAGTGATGCAACGGTACTCAGAGGTGACTGGAATCCACAGGATGAAACAAAGAGAACCAGACGTGGCAAATAAGGAAACTAACATATATGTCTTAAAAACCTCCGTAAATGTATTTTCTCCTCTTTGCTTCTTTGAAAGGCATACAATCATTATTTTAATTTAAAAAAATTTTGCTTTATTAAAGACAGAGTCTCACTGTCACCCAGGCTGGAGTGCAGTGGTGTGATCACAGCTCACTGCAGCCTTGAACTCCCAGGCTCAAGTGATTCTCCCACCTCAGCCTCCTGAGAAGCTGGGATCACAGGCATGTGTCACTAAACCTGGCTGATTTTTGTATTTTTTTTTTTCAGAGATGAAGTCTTGCTATGTTGCCCAGGTTGGCATGAAATCATCTAAAGCAATAATTATATAGCATGTTGGGCATAGATGCCACAATAAGAGCACAAAAGGGAGATAGAATGGACTTATATAGTAGTAAAATTTCTAGATCTTGCTGGAAATACATGACTACGAAGCTGAAGTAAAAGTTATAAATTGTTAGCCCTAGAGAAACTACTACAAAAGTGAAAATGACTGTAAAAGATAGTATAATTTCATGTTTCTTCTCCAAACTGATTTAAAAACAATTGCAATAAAGCAATACGTATACAGTTTTACTGTTGGAACTGTAACATATAGAAATACAATATATTTGACATATATAAAAATGTAGAGATAGATAAAAATAATCTAAGGAATTAAAATGACATTGTCAAAAATTTCCACTAAATACAAAAGGAAGAAGTAAAGAAGGAACAGAGGAGTAAATATTAATGAGACATAGAAAACAGAAAGTAAAATGACAGGCGCAAATCCAACCATATCAGTAGTAACACTAAACATAAACGGGTTAAACAATCCAATCAAAAGCAGAGATCATCCAAGTGGATTAAAAGGAAAAAGATCTAGCTCTACACTGTCCACAGGAGACACACTTTAGGTTCAAAGGTACAAATACATTGAAAGTAAAAAAGGACGGAAAATGATGTACCATGCCAAGAGCAGCCATGAGAAAGTCACCGTGCTTTTATTGACACCAAACAACATGGACTTCAGGACAAAAACTGTGACTAGAAACAATGCCGGAAATATTCACTCTCAGGCCATTTGCAGAAAGGTTCACTGACCCTGCAGTGAATGCTTGTGTTAGCAGAGTAAAAAGGAGTTGAGTCAGTGGCCTCAGCTTCCACATGGGGAAACTAGAAAAAGGGCAAATTAAACATGAAGAAAGAAAAAGAGCAAAATAAAGATCAGAGTGAAACCAAGAAGTGGGAAACAGAAGAGCAATGGAGAAAATAGGTGAAACAAAAGCTAACTCTTTGAGAAGATTAAGAACATTTATATGAACATTGAGATAGACTGGTCAGAAAAGAGAGAAGACACAAATTACCAATATCAAAAATGCAAGGTGATGCCATCCTAGGTATTAAAAGGGATAATAGGAAGAATAAGAACCACCTTGTGTCATGAATTCAGTAACTTAGAAGAAATGGGTAAATTCTTTGAAGAACATAAACTACTAAATCTCACTCAAGAAGAAATAACCTAAATAACTGTCTTATCTATCAAAGATGTTGAACTTGCAAATAAAATCCTTAAATTCATATAAGATCACAAAGATCCTGGATCAGCTCAAACAACTTCACAAAAGAAAAACAAAGCTGGAAGGGGGACATTACATGATTTCAAAGCTTATTATAAAGTTACAGTAATCAAGACAAGGTGTCAAGATAGACAAATAGGTTGGTGGTGCAGAATAAAGCCCAGAAACAGATTCCCATGTATGTGACATCTGATCGTCAACAAAGGTGCAAACGCAATTCCATGAAGCACAGTCAGTCTTTTCAAACCAGGGATGCTGGAGCAATCAGGTATCTGTTTATTGATCGATGCAAGAGAACTTTGATCACCCATATCTATACAAAAAGTAACTCAAAATAGATTATAGACCTAAACGTAAAACCTAAAACCATAAAACTTCTAGAGGAAAAAGTTTCCTGACACAGACTTAGGCACAGATATTTTAGATGTGACACCAAAAGCACAAACCATAGACAGTAAAAATGGATGAATTAGCTTCATCAAAAGTAAAACCCTCAGGGCACGATGACTTACGTGTAGAATCCCAGCACTTTGGGAGACTGAGGCAGGAGGATCACTTGAGCCCAGGAGTTTGAGATCAGCCTGGACAACATAATTTAAAAAATTAACTAGCTGGGTGTGGTGGCCTGTGCCTGTAGTCCCAGCTACTCAGGGGGCTGAGATGGGAGGATTGCTTGAGTCTGGGAGGTCAAGGTTGCAGTGAGCCATGATTGCACCACTGCACTCCAGCCTGGATGACAGAATGAGACTCTGTCTTTTAAAAAAAGAAAAGAAGGCTGGGCGCGGTGCCTCACACCTGTAATCTCAGCACTTTGGGAGGCCGAGGCAGGCAGATCACAAGGTCAGGAGATCGAGACCATCCTGGCTAACATGGTGAAACCCCATCTCTACTAAAAAATACAAAAAAAATGAGCTGGGCGTGTTGGCGGGCGCCTGTAGTCCCAGCTACTTGGGAGGCTGAGGCAGGAGAATGGCGTGAACCCAGGAGGGGGAGCTTGCAGTGAGCCGAGATCTCGCCACTACACTCCAGCCTGGGTGACAGAGCGAGACTCCGTCTCAAAAAAAAAGAGTAATGGCTCTGTTCTGTTAACTTTTCAACGGGCTCTGTTAAGAGAGTGAAAAGAAAAGTCACAGCCTAGAACAAAATCTTTGCAAGTCACATATCAGATAAAGGACTTGTATTCAGAGTATGTAAAATCTCTCAAAACTTGATGATAAAAATACAAACAACCTCACAGAAAAGAAGATAGAGATGGCAAATAAACACAGGGAAAGATGACCAGTGTCACTGGGTACTTGGTGAATAAAAATCAAAGCCACAGTGAGATACCATCACACATTTATTACAGTGGTTAAACAGACTGATCATACCAAGCGTTCATGAGTAGATGGAGAAATAATCTCTCAGACATTGTTGGTGAAAATGTAAAAAAACAAAACAAAACAAAAAACACTTCGGCACCTGTAATCCCAGCACTCTGGGAGGCCAAGGCGGGTGAATCACCTGAGGTCGGGAGTTCAAGACCAGCCTGTCCAACATGGTGAAACCCCATCTCTACTAAAAATATAAAAATTAGCCAGGCGTGGTGGCACACACCTGTAATCCCAGCTACTTGGGAGGCTGAGGCAGGAAAATCGCTTGAACCCGGGAGGCAGAGGTTGCAGTGAACCAAGGTTGCACAATTCCACTCTAGCCTGGGCAGCAAGAGGGAGACTCCATCTCAAAAAAAAAAAGTAAAATAAAAATAAAAATAAAAAATAAACACTTTGGGAGAGTTTCAAGGCCTACTATGTGATCTCACTATTCTACTTCTAGATATGCACCCAAGAGAAATGAAAGCTTATGTTCATACAAAGACTTGTACACAAATGTTTGCAGCAACTTTCTTTGCAGTAGTCTGAAACTGGAAGTAACTCAAATATCCACCAACAGGTGAATGTATAACAAGTTCTAATATGTTCACACGATGGAAAGGTACTCAGCAGTAGAGGAATGAGCTAATGACACACACAGCCACATGGAGGAATCTTTAAGCAATTACATTGGTGAAAAGAAGCCAGGCAGGCCCAGCTACTGAGGAGGCTGAGGCAGGAGGATCACTTGAGCCCAGGAGGTCGAGGCTGCAGTGAGCCATGATAACATCACTGCATTCCAGCCTGGATGACGGAGTGAGACCTTGTCTCAAAACAAAACAAAACACAAGAAACTAAAAAATATGATGTCATATGATATGATTCTGATTATAGAATTCTAGGAAATGCAAACTAGCCTGGGACGATAGATATATTCATTATTTTGTTGTAACGGTTTTGAAGGAATTCATACATATGTCCAAATATATCAATTTTACCCTAAATATGCACAGTTTATTTTATGATAATTATACCACTATAAAGTTTTGTTTTTGTTTTTGTTTTGTTTGTTTATTTGTTTTGTTTTTTTAATTTTCCTTTTGAGACAGGTTCTGGCTCTGTGTCCCACGGTGGAATCGTAGCTCATGCAACCTCCACCTCCTGGGCTCAAGCCATCCTCCCACCTCAGCCTCCTGAGTAGCTGGGACCCCAGGCACGAGCCACCACGGCCCCTAATTTTTGTGCTTTTTGTAGAGTTCGGGTCTCACTTTGTTGCCCAGGTTGGTCGTGAACGCTAGAGGTCAAGCCATCCACTCACCTCAGCCTCCCGAAGTGCTGGGATTACCGTACCTGCCCTCAAGTTGTTTCTAAGAATGTAATAAATCCTTAAAACTCACCACTTCCTAACCATTTTGCCACGTTTTGGTATCACGTGCGTGTGGGCTTGCTGACTTTCTCTGTGAGGGACCAGACAGTAAAGATGTTGTGCTCTTGGGCCATTGATCTCCTTCACAACCTCGCAACTCCATGCCTGTGGTGAGACAGCAGCCACAGACGATGCTCCAACCAGCGAGCGTCGCGGCGATCTGGCAGAACCTCGTGTTTCGACGTAGGCCTGTATCTGATCTGGCCTTGGGCCCCAGTGTACATGCCCCCGATGCGTGTTCTGCAGGGTGAAAGCGTCCACGGCGGCTGCTGCACCCTTCTTCCCAAATCCGAACACTGCAGCTGGTGGACGTCCACACTGTGAGCTCAGGTTGCCTCGTGATTAGGCTTTGGCCGATCCTGGCTCGCTGGAAGCATCTGTTCTCGCTGCGGACTCTGTCATGGGGCCTGATCGCACACAGGGTTCCTGCCACAGGACTTACCCAACCTCTTCCCACACTGGGTAGGCAGAGCTCCGGGGGCCCAGGTGCCAAGCCCAGGCGGCCCGAGGGGTGCAGAGAGGCGCTGGGAAGGGAGCCCCAGGCACACAGGTGGTGAGGCCAGGATCCCTCCCTGTCGTCACCCAACTCATCCCTCCAGGGGGCTCAGGCCCCTGCCAGGTGCACGGCCGCCTCCCTGCCTGGCTCCGGGAAAGCCCCACTCAGGTCTTTGTGGCGAGAACGGCCCAGAGGTGAGTCAGAGCCCTGGTCTCAGGCTCAGGGCTGCCAGCTCAGACGGGAGGCCCGGGACGCTGCCAGGGGCAGTGTGCAGGTGCCCCCGGGCCCTGGAGACTCAGCCCCCATCCTCGTCACACCCTCCATCTGGGCCCCTGCAGGGATGCTCGTCAGACAACATGCATTCCACAGCGGCGAGCGCAGGCCTGGCCTCCTGCGGCAGCACCCGGGCCTGTCCTTACTTGCGGTGGCAGCAGGATCCTAGCAGCTGGCGGCCGCTCCCAGCGTCTGCTGGGCCACCCTGCCTGTCTGCTTCTGCACACACAGCCCCGCGCCTGGTGGCTTCAGCATCCGGAGCTGGCCTGGGTGAGCTTGGGAGTGGAGCCCACACACCCCACATCTGAAGCTGGCCTTGATGAGCCAGGAGGTGGAGTGCAGCCCTCAGAGACAGGGACAGAGCCTGCCCCCAGGAGCCCGCACCCTCCCCTAGGGCTGGGGGCTGTCCGGGGACAGTCAGCTCCGGTCAGCTGTTCCCTAGCCACTTCCCTCAGGGCTCCTCAGGACCCCACTCTGGGCAGGGACACCGGCTGCGGGACACTCACCACCTTCCACGACTGCCCTGGGCTGACGCTTGCTCAGGCCTCCCCGTCAGGCCCTATGCTGACCGCCCACCCCTGCCCTTCAGGCCCTGAGCTGCTGGTGGTTCTGGGCTCACCGTCCTCCATGCAGCCCACTCCCCAAGGAAGGCCTCTGAATAGACCCAGGCTGCGTGCAGCCCCCCAGCCCTCTCAGGAGGGGTCTGCGTGTCTCTGGAGCTCCTGGAGGCCCCAGCTCTCACCCCCTTGCAGGACGGGTGTGAATGTCCGTACATCTCACTGGTGAGTCCCAACTCAACCCCGGCCCCAGCTACTCGGTGAAAGTCATTTGGCCAGGACCTCCAGCCCCTTGCAGTCCCCAGACCAGCATCTGGGCAGCCTCCGCACCCTTTCCTTGGTCAGCCTGGACCCAGGCTCTGACCTTGGCCTTCCTGCAAGATTCTGTCTCTGTCTCCGGGACAGCCAATTCCTCTTTTGAGAGGAAAAAATTCCACCCTGAAGTCTGGTTCAGAAAGGCCTCATGCAGTTAGACAAATCCCCAGAGAAACAAGGGCTTTAGCTTAGTTCCTGAGACACCGGTCCCACAGCGGGGAGGGAGGAGGAGAGCCGGGGTGGGGCCTTCCCAGAGTCCTGCAGAGGCGCCTTCTCAGAGCGCCGCTGCTTGCGGGAAGGAGAGGACCTCCTTGCTGGGCCGGGCTCACCCCTCTGGCCTCTCTCCCACCCTTCTGCACCCAGTGGACCCTGCCTTGGGGCTTTGCACACGTGAGACCATCGCCTCCCAGCCAGGCCCTCCCTGCCCACCTGGCCCCACCCTGCTGTGATTTCATCCTCACATCTGCCCGTTATTCCCCTTCCTCCCACCCTCCCGCCCTCACGTCTTCCACCTTGTGCCTCCCTTCCTGGTCTGTGCCTCCCTTCCTGGTCTGTCTCTCCCTGCGTGTGCCCAGGAGAAAGATCTTGGCAGGTGTTCATCGAACGAATGAATGAGCCCCAGGCTCTCTTCTACCTTCGGTCCCTGACCCTCAAATGGACTGTAGGTTGGGTGGCTCCAGCACCCAGCACATCTGGGGCAGGTGGGGCCTTGGGGCGGGAACCTGGTCCCCTATCCCTCAGCTGTGGGAAGGCCAGAGCGAAGGCTTGGGGCTCACAGCTGCTGTCCATAGGAAGCCCGGCCTGGGCTCCAGTGAGGAAGAACTTGCGAATGTGGGGGTCGTGCAGCACAGGGGGCCACTTCCTGCAGCGTGGCGAGGTGAGTTCCCCATGCAAGTAGAAGCTAAGATAGTGCCGATGTCAGGGCAGGGCTGACCCACGTCACGGACTCTAACCCCCAACACACTAGTGTGGCTCCGGAAAACGACAGGGCATCGAGGGAATTCTGCCCCTTCTGACGGTTCTGAGATGCGGCCACTGACTGTGCTGTGAGTTTCGGCAAAGCCAGAGAGATGCCCCTGACCAGAACTCGGGACAGAGGGCGGGGTCAGCTCTTTACGGGGCAGAGAGGTTGGGGTCAGAGAGGCTGACAGGGGCGGGCTTAGGGTCTCGCAGAGTCTGGTGTGCCTTGGGGAGGAGTTGGGTTTACACTTTAACCCTGGGTCCTCCTCGCTAACTGCACACTTTGATTTCAGGCAATGCACTCCTGGACCTGGCTCCTTCAGGATGCAGGGACCTGTCTATCTCGGCCACAGGGTACTCTCACTGACGGGGGTCCCACGTAGCAGGCGTCCAGTGAGCATCTGTTAGAGAATGAAGAAGGGGCTGGTGCGTGGCTGGAGGTTAGGGCAGGGTTGCAGGGCCTCCTGGAGGGGAACCACCCAAGACTCACCAGCTCAGGAGTCAGCCCGTCAGAGAAGAGCACAGGCCCCAGCCCCTGGCAGAGAACTTGACCTGCAGGGAACCCCAGTCAGGGTTACTCCAGTCACTACTGCCACGTGACAAACATCCCCAGGCTAGGGGATTGAAAGAACAGCTGCTCTGGCTCCCATTCCGACTCAAAATCCAGAGTGGGCCGGGCGCAGTGGCTCATGCCTGTAATCCCAGCGCTTTGGGAGGCCGAGACGGATGGATCACGGGGTCAGGAAATCGAGACCATCCTGGCTAACAAGGTGAAACCCCGTCTCTACTAAAAATACAAAAAATTAGCCGGGCATGGTGGCAGGCACCTGTAGTCCCAGCTACTCTGAAGGCTGAGGCAGGAGAATGGCGGGAACCCGGGAGGCGGAGCTTGCAGTGAGCCAAGATTGCGCTGCTCACTCCAGCCTGGGCGACAGAGCGAGACTCCGTCTCAAAAAAAAAAAAAATCCAGAGTGGACCCTCGCCCGGGCGGCAGCTGCAGTGCTGCTCTCTGGGTGATTACTTTGAAAACGGGGTGTGTGGATGAGGGCAATGCCAGAGGCCTGGAGGCTTCCCACTCCTGGTGCGTTTTGGAAGCGGCCATTTCCGTTTCCTCTCAGATCTCTAGACCCAGCAGCTGATCCTGGCTCCCCGGGTGGACACCGCCCCCATCTTCTGGGTGATGTGGAGGCAGCATCCCCGTCCTGAAGCCAGAGGCCAGGATTTGAGAGGCCAGGCCGGGGATGGAAGAGCAGGGCCTCTCTGTGTCTGGCTCCCTCCTGGCTCCCTGCCTGGGAACAGGCTGGAGTGGGTGGTGGGGAGCACTTCACAGGGAGGCAGGGAATCTGCCTGCAAGGTCGATGGGGCAGGATGGGTCAGCCCTGGCAATGGCCTCTCGATTGGCTGGACTGCTGCAATTCCCTGCAGCTGCAGCCGGACGCTGAGGAGTGCCTGGTGTTCCCCAGGCTGTGCACTGAGGCGCATGGGTTACCAGGGATTCCTGCATTCCCATTGTCCAGTCTCAGGATGGGGCCTGGTCAGAGCTCACAGCCCAAACGCCAGCAGCAGCCTCGTGAGCTGCCCTCACTTCTCCCGTGAAGAGCAGAGGCTGGTGATGCTTCTCACCAACCTCCTCGTCCTCCCACATGGGGCATTGTGTTATATGAGGCCCTGTCCCTCCACTCCCAGCAGCCGGAGCCGGCTCTGTCCCCTTCTCGGTCCTTATTATGTGGGTCCAGTCTGCCCCTCTCCGCTTTTCTTCCCTTCCTCTATTACCAGCCAGTCTTCCTTTGCAAGAAGGTGGACTGGAAGGGGATGAGCCCCAGGGCTGCCTCTTCCTCCCTGAATCTCCATCTCCACGACGGGCTCGGATCTGGAGGCCGAGGGACGTGTAGCAAAGGTTCCCTGCCCAGGGTGTCCAGACATGCAGGAAAGGAAGTCGGTGGCTGGAGAGGCCATTTCAGGGCAGCTGAGCTGGCCCCCCAGATGGTGAGTGAGAGGACGCCGCGTACCTGGGACGAACATGGTGGAGGCCACTCCACCCACCCTGCGGCTCGGCCAAACCTTGACGTTCTGCCACCTTGCGTCACATCTTGTTGGTTTCTGGGAAAGAGAACATCCCAAGTACCGTTCACACCAGCGAGGGTGTTTTGGAAGTGAATGGCCAGTCCAGGTCAGGGTCAGGTCAAGAGATGGCCGCAGCCCTCTGATGTGGCCACGCTGGGCCTTCCACGTTCCCACAGTCGGCCGGTGCCCTGCTGGGAGCCGAGCCTTCTGTCTGTCTACCCCAAACCAGGGATGGCCTTGAAGGCAGGGCGCTGCCTCCCAGCCTAGGTTCCTGGCAGTTCAGCCATCTGTCCCCATCCACGGCACGGAGCTGCCAGGAGGGACTTCCAGGTCCAGCACAGCCATGACAGTTTCATCAGGGGCTGAAATTCCATTAAGAAATACAGGAAAGGCCGGGCGCGGTGGCTCAAGCCTGTAATCCCAGCACTTTGGGAAGCCGAGACGGGCGGATCACTAGGTCAGGAGATTGAGGCCATCCTGGCTAACACAGTGAAATCCCGTCTCTACTAAAAAAATACAGAAAACTAGCGAGGCGTGGTGGCGGGCACCTGTAGTCCCAGCTACTGGGGAGGCTGAGGCAGGAGAATGGCGTGAACCCAGGAGGCGAAGCTTGCAGTGAGCTGAGATCCGGCCACTGCACTCCAGCCTGGGCGGCAGAGCGAGACTCCTTCTCAAAAAAATAAAAATAAAAAAAAGAAATACAGGAAAAATTCCCCCAGGGCTCAGGACCAGGGAAACTGAGGAAAACTTGGGCAGAATTCTGGACGAAGCCCCTTTAGGTGCTGAACCACGGGCAGCCCTGTGCCTGTCTTGTGCCTCAGTTTCCCTATCTGTGAACTGGGAATTGCGTTCTCGCTTGGGGTCATGGAGGATAGAGGGAGGTGGTCAAGGGCCGGGGACGGCGCCCAGGTACAGCAGTGCCCAGAGCTCTTTCTGCTGCTTGTTTCTGGATTTTCCCCTTCATTAAGATTTGCTGCTGTTTAGCATCATTTCTGACGCCGGAAGCAGTCCTGCGTGTGTGAGCCACTGTCCACCTTTGGAGCCGAAACCCTCAGTGGTGCAGGACCCAACAGAGAGGGGGCCTGTTTGGAGGCATTCGAGGAGCCCCCCGGCCTGGCTGCTGAACCTGCTAGGCGCTGGCTTCTGCCGCTCACAGTCCCGTTGCCCCAGCCAACTCTAACGCCCCATCCTGTACTTGGCTGTGGGTTTTCACACCAGCAGCATTTATGACTCTGTCTCCCACCTGGATGAGCATCAAAGTCACGTCACAGGTCGGGCGTGGTGGCTCACACCTGTAATCCCAGCACTTTGGGAGGCCGAGGTGGGTGGATCATTTGAGGTCAGGAATTCGAGAACAGCCTGACCAACATGGTGAAACCCCGTCTCTACTAAAAATACAAAAATTAACCAGGTGCGGTGGTGCGTGCCTGTAATCCCAGCTACTCGGGAGGCTGAGGCAGGAGAATTGCTGGAACCTGGGAGGTGGAGGCTGCAGTGAGCTGAGATCGCACCACTGCACTCCATCCAGCCCGGGCAACGGAGCGAGACTTTGTCTCAAAAAATGAAAAACAAACAAACAAACAAGACAAGAAAACCCCCCAAAAACTGAAGTCACGTCACAGAAAGAGCACAACCGACGTCCGTGGGCTGGGTTTTAGGCTTTTCTGGGCCATTTTTTAAATACATTTTTCAATTTTGGGGATCATTGTAGACCCATATTCAGCCGTAAGAAAGAGTAGGAAAAGGGTGAAGGGGGCACTCCTGATTCCCTCAGCCTCCCACGATGTCCGTAGTGCCGCCCCACAACCAGAACCTTGGCACTGTTTGAGTCTCTCATTTACGTGTTGTCTGAGGCCATTCTCATGTTGCTAGAAAGGAATGCCCAATCCTGGGTGATTTATAAGAGGTTGATTTGGCTAACATTTCTGCAGGCTGTACAGGAAAGGTGATGCTGGCATCTGCTTCTGGTGAGGGCCTAAGGGAGCTCCAACCATGGTGGAAGTTGAAGGCAGAGAGAGAATGGGGAGGCCCCAGACATTTTGTGTTTTCTTGAGACAGAGTTTCACTCTTGTTACCCAGGCTGGAGTGAAATTTCTCGATCTCGGCTCACTGCAACTTCTGCCTCCCGGGTTCAAGCCATTCTCCTGCCTCAGCCTCCCAAGTAACTGGGACTACAGGTGCCTGCCACCACGCCCAGCTAATTATTTGTGTATGTTTTTAGTAGAGATGGGGTTTCACCACATTGGCCAGGCTGATCTCGAACTCCTGACCTCAGATGATCTGCCCACCTTGGCCTCCCAAAATCCTGGGATTACAGGCATGAGCCACCGTGCCGGTCCAGTCCCAGACTTTTACACAACCAGGTTCTTCCTTGAACTAACTGGGCAGGAACTCGTCACCAAGGGGATGGTGCTGGGCCATTCGCAGGGGACCCGCTTTTATGATCCAACACCTCCCAGCAGGCCCCACTTCCAACACTGGGGATCGGGTTTCAACACAAGATTTTTTGAGGACAACCATTCAAACCACGTCAGGTGTACCACACGCGCGTGTGTTTAGCCCCATTCAATTGATCACAGGTGCAGGTGGCTCAGTCCCCACTGCAGTCAAGATGCAGACACGCGTCAGCACGAGAACCCCACTGCCTTTTAATAACCACCCCTCTCTCTCTTTGGAAACGCCAACAACTGCTCACCTGTTCTCCATTTCCGCAGTTTTGTCGTTTCCAGAATGTTATACACAGAGCATCACATAGTGTGTGACCTTTCGGGGTTGTTTTGGCTCAGCGACATTCCCTAGAGAGTCATCAGAGTTCTAGTTTTTTCCCTTTCTTTGTGGAGCCATATCCCGTGACGTGGATGCACCCAGTTTACTCAGCCACTCGTCTGCTGAAGGAAATCTAGGTTGTTTCTAGTTTTTGGCTATTATGAATAAAACTGATATAAATTTCCATGTCTAGGTTTTTGTGTGAACAGAAGTGTCCGTTTCGCTGGATAAATGCCCAAGAGTGCAATTGCTGGTGATATGGTAGTTCATGTTTAGCTTTTTTTTGTTTGTTTGTTTGTTTTTCTGAAATGGAGTCTTGCTTTGTAGCTCAGGCTGGAGTGCAGTGGCATGATCTCGGCTCGCTGCGATCTCCGCTTCCTGGGTTCACGCCATTCTCCTGCCTCATCCTCCCGAGTGGCTGGAACTACAGGTGTGCAACACCACACTAAAAATTTGTGTATTTTTAGTAGAAACAGGGTTTTACCATATTGGCCAGGCTGGTCTCAAACTCCTGACCTCAAGTGATCCTCCTGCCTCGGACTCCCCAAAGTGCTGGGATTACAGGTATGAGCCAACGCACCTGGCCCACATTTAGCTTTCAAAGAAACTGCTACACTGTTTTCAGAGTGGCTGTTACATGCTACAGTCCCACCAGCAGTGGACGAGAGATCCAGTGTCTCCACATCCTCCCCAGCATTTGGTGCGGTCACCGTTTTTCACTTTGGCCATTCTGATGGGTGTGTTGTGATATCCCACTGTGGTTTCAATTACCTATTGGTGATGATGTTGAGCATCTTTCAATATTCTTATTCACCATCCAGATGTCCTCATTGATGAAATGTCTGTTCATGTCTTTTGCCCATTTTCTAATTGATGGATTGCTTTTGTGCTGTTGAGTTGTGAGAGGTCTTAAGTATTCTTTATACTAGTTCTTATTCAGAAATATGGTTTGCAAACATTTCCTCCCTAGTCCACATTTCTCTTTTCATTCTCTCTATGAGGTCTTTTGCAGAGCAAAGGTCTTTAATTTTGATGAAGTGCAATTTAGGAATTTTTCCTTTGGTAACGAGTTTTCAAACTTTGGTTTCAATATTACAGGTTTTGTTTTTTTGTTGTTGTTGTTAGCATTTTGTATAAGGTGTGAGGTTTTGGTGGATACTCATTTTTTGCCTATGGATGTCCAATTGCTCCAACACCATTTGTTGAAAGGCCATCTGTCCTCCAAGGAATTATGTTTGCACCTCTGTTGGAAACCAGCAGGGCATATTTGTGTGGGTCTATGTCTGGGTTCCCTGTTGTTCCATTCATCTATGTGTTCAAACTGCCTCTGATATGGACTTGGTGAAGACAGTAATCTTTTATACCCAACAGAGTAACTCTTCATGCTTTTTCCAAGATTGTTTAGCTGAGGCCTATGCTTTTAGAATAAGCTTGTCTCTATTTACAAAGAGACTTGCTGGGATTTAGATAGAGATTTCATTAAATCAACTGATCAGTTTCATGGTGGGTGAACTATGTTGAGTCTTCCAATCCATGAACATGGTATATCTTTCTTCATTTGTTTAGGTCTTTTTTCGTCCTTTCATCAGCATTTTGTGATTTTCAGCCTACAAGTACTAGACATATGTTATCAAGTTTATGTCTAAGCATTTCATTATTCTTGGAGTGCTTGTAAATGATAATACATTTTAAAATTTAGTTTCCACATTTTCATTGTTAGTCTATGGAAACATGATTGATTTTTGAATGTTGATCTTGTATCCTGTGATTATATTGAACTCACTAATTAGTTTTTTGTTTTTTTGTACATTTGTTGGGATGATCTATGTGGACAATCATATCTTTGATAAACAGAGATCATTTTATTTCTTCCTTTCCAATCTGTATGTCTTTTATTTACTTTTCTTGCCTTAGTGCAGTGAATAGGACTTCCAGTGTGTTGAATGAAAGTGGCAGGAATGAATATCCTTGTCTTGCTCCTGCTCTCAGGGAAGAGTATTTGGTCTTTTACATTAAGTGAGGTTAGCTGCAGGGATTTTGTAGATGTTTGTTGGCAAGTTAAGGAAGTTCCCTGCTACTTCTAATTTGCCGATAATTTTTATTAAGAATGTGTGTTGAGTTATGCCAAATATATTTTCTGCATAGATTGATAAGGTTATATCATTTTTGTCTTTTTCTTAGCCCGTTAATCTGATGGGTTGCATCATCTGGTTTTTCAATGCTCAGCCAATCTCACATACTTGGTATGAATCTCACTTGTTCTTGGTGTATAATTATTTTTCTACATTGTTGGATTATATTTGCTTATATTTAGTGGAGGATTTTTGCCTCTATGTTCATGAGAGACATTGGTCTGTAGTAGGATTTTAAAACTGTCTTTAACTAATTTGGTGTCAAGATAGAGTCAGTTTCACAAAATAAGTTGGAAAGTGTTCCTTCCTCTTCTATGTTCTGGAAGGAATTGTGTAAAATTGGTGTTGCTCCCTTAAATGTCTGGTAGAATTCTCCAGTAAAACCATCTGGTCTCAGAGATTTCTTTTTGGGGAACTTTTAAATTATGAATTCAACCTCTGTAATGGTTCTAGGACTGTTCAAATGATCGATTTCATCTTGGTTGAGTTTTGATGGCTTATGTTTTTAAATAATTGGTTCATTTCTTCTAAGTTGTCAAACTTGTGAGTGTAAAGTTATTCATAGTATTTTCTTATGATCCTTTTAATGACCACAGGATTTGTAGTGATACTCCCTGTTTTATCTCTGACATTGGTGATTTGTGTCTTCTTTTTATTTTTGTCAGTCTTGCTAGTGGTTTATCAATTTTACGGATTTTCAAAGAACCAATTTATGTTGACTGATTTTCTCTGCTGTTTTCTTGTTTTCAATTTCATTAATTTCTATCCTTTATCATTTCCTTCATTCTTCCAGCTTCTCATTTATTTTGCTCTTCTTTCTCTAGTTTCCTGAGGCAAAAACTTAGATGATTGATTTGAGATGTTTTCTCTTTTCTAATGTTAAGTATTTGGTACTATAAATTTCCCGCTGAGCCCTGCTTCATATCACAAATTTTTATGTATTTTTATTTTCACTGATTCTGTGAATTTATGTTTTTCACCACATTTGAGAAGTGTTCAGGTATTACTTATTCAAATCCTCAGTCAGTCCTGTTCTCTTCCTGAAAATCGGATGAGACTTTTGTTATTGTTCTACTGGTTCCTGAAGCTCTGTTCATTTTTTCTCCCTCTGTTCCCTCCTCCTTCCCTCCCTAACTTCTCTCTTTTTCCTCTCCTTTCTCCCTCCCTCTCTTCCTCCCTTCCTTCCTCCCTCCCTTTCTGTCTCTATGGCTCCTATTGGGCCCATTCTATTGCTGTGTCCTCATCACTGGCTGTGTCCTCTGCCATCTTCACTTTACTTCTGAGTCCATCTGGAGAGTTTTGTTTCTGTGTTTGTAATTGTTAGCTCTGTGTATTCCCTTTGGTTCTTTCTGATAACGTCTGTGTCTTTGCCGAGGTCTTCTACGTCATTTGTTTCTGGAGAGTGCATTGCTCTGTCATGGTGCCCTGTGGTGACAACCCTGGCCTCCTGGTCGTGTCCTCAGCCTCGAGCTGGTCCTGGTATTGGTGTCATTCATTGTCTTTTCTCATTCACGTGTGTATCCCCTGGCTTTTGCTGTGATGAGCAGTTTTTGCTTGTATCCTGGGCATTTTGGCCCTACTTAGAGACTCTGAGTCCTGTGGACATACTTTATTTTCCTAGGCCACTGCCCTGTAGGTTGGCACCAGGTCCTGGCTGGTGTCATGAGCCGTGGTTCCTGACATTTTCACTCTTTGGATGGGTGGTGCCGTCTGGGTGTCCTTGGTTGATCTGGTGCTGGCAGAGTTTCCACTGGAGCTTCCTGAGGGGCCAGGGGTTTCCCAGGCCGTGTGGCAGCTCCAGGTGGGGAAGGAAGTTTCTACTCCATGGCTACTTCCTGTGCCGAGCCAGCATGCTGTGGGATTCCCGTACCGCAGCCACCCCTGTGCCGAGCCAGCACGCTGTGGGATTCCCGTACCACTGCCACCCCTGTGCCGAGCCAGCACGCTGTGGGATCCCCCTACCGATGCCACCCCTGTGCCGAGCCAGCACGCTGTAGGATTCCCCTACCGATGCCACCCCTATTTCTTGGTGGGGAGGAGGGTCGCAGGCCCACGGGGACCAAGGGGCTTTCCAGGCGTGGTTTGCTGTGCCAAGCCCCCTGCTCCAGGACCCTGTTGCACCTAGAGGGGGAATGGGTCCCCCCAGCTGCCTTCTCTTGCTAGGCTGGGAGTCAGGAAATGCCCGGCCTGGGTCTCCTTCCTGTCACTGGGCCGTCTCTCCCACCTGGGCCCTGACCACTTGTAGCCTTTGGAATTTTCTGTCCACTGCCCGTGCAATTTCCTGGATTTATAACAGGGCTTAGTGGGAGGCACCTGGAGAAATGAGTCTTGTCTGTGCCAGGCATCTCCTGATGTCTCTTTTTAGGTAGGACCCTTGGTAGGTCCCTTCTCAGTGCCTCAGTGTCCCCACCTGTGGACATCCCCCACTCCCCTCTGGGTGGTTTGAGCCAGTGCCATGAACGGCTCACCAGTCTACACAGCATGCATGCAGGCTTGCAGGACTCCTGCCGTGGGCAATGCCATCCAGCATCTCCACACTTTATGTGCTACCTCTGCTGGCCAAAGCCTTGGACCCGCCAGGAGGTTCATGGGGACCAGGAGGGAGGGAAACTGAGGCAGTTTCAAGCTGATGGGAGGCGGGACAACGCGGAGGCTCACTCTGAGCTGAGGGCAGGGGCTTCCTGCTGCCTCGGGATCCAGCACCCACCCCGGCTCCCCCGAGCTGTGAACAGGGGAGTGTGATCCCCCGGGGCACTGCCTGGCCATCCTGCCCCTTCCTTCTGCGTCCCTGTCTCAGGGAGTCCTGCCTCCTGAGTGAAGGCTGTTCATGGTGCAGCCTCTGCCGATGGGTCAGCAGCTTCAGCTCTGACCCAGCCAAATCCACAGGGATGCTGCCTTCCAGGGCTTGCTCAGAGGAGTGAGTGACCTGGCTGCAGGTTTGCAGAGCTGACACCCCATGGCCCACAGTCACCAGTGGGACCTGGGAGATGAGAAGGGGCAGGCAGGTGAATTTCCCTCCCTGCCTCTCCCAGGGAGAGGGCTGGGATCCCAAGTGGCCATGGGATTGTCCCTTGTGGCTGGTAATTGGCTGTGTCTGGCCCAGGAACTCACCATCTGCTGTTTTGCTCTGGTCCCCTCTCCTCCCTCCCTCTGTCCTCCTGCCCCCTCCCCTCCCTCCCTCCGTCCTCCTGCCCCCTCCCCTCCCTCCCTCCGTCCTCCTGCCCCCTCCCCTCCCTCCCTCCGTCCTCCTGCCCCCTCCCCTCCCTCCCTCTGTCCCGGCTGCACCTGCACAAAGGCGTCACTCAACAGGAGGCTTTGCTGGGGATCGGTTTTCCAGACCAGGCCCCTTGTCTGCCACTCTCCATTCTGAGCATTGAGGATCCTGGGAACAGAAGCCGCCTCCACCGCCTCCCCTCCTGCCCAAGAGCCTGTTATAGGCCGAGTCGTGTCTCCCCAGACCCACGTGTGGAGTCCCCACCTCTGGGGCCTCAGTGTGTGGCCGTATTTGGAAGCAGGGTTGTCGCAGCTGTGATTCGTTTCGATGAGGTCACAGGAATAGGTTGGACCCAGCGACCTCATAAGAAGGGGAAATTTGCACAGAGCGGGGTGGGCATGGGGCACATGGAACAAGCCCAGAGTCCTGCTGACCTGCGTGGGGATCGTCCGGGGGGGCCACCGGGGCAGCCCCTTGGCTGCCTGGAAACCAACCCAGAGGCACCTGCCGCAGCCTCCTCTCCCCACACTTCCCTCTCCAATTCCCGGAAGTTCCTTTGGCTCTGACTCTGCTCAGCTCCTTCCTGCTGAGCCACACTTTCCTAGATGCTTATCTCAGCCCAGGGTCCAGACAGCAGGACACTGGCCCCCGCCCAGGCCACGCCCCCAGAGAGGGGCTCCCAGCAGGGGCCACCCCCACCCACTTCCTCCCCTCCCCGGCCCAGCCCAGTTGCCGGACAATGCGCCTTCCCCGTGGGCTGGGCCGGGTCCTTGGGGCCATTGGCCTTGGGGAAACTGGGACCGAAGCCGGGAGGATGCCGCTGCGGTGTTGGGCAGCGCCTCCAATGCACGCCCAGTGCCCGGCGGGCCCCAGTCTCTGGTCTGCTGTGAGCCAGAGCCGCGTCCTCACTTCACAGACCAGGACACTCAAGTGCAGGTGGCCCACCCCCCAGGGATGAAATGAGTCCTCCTGGGGAAGCCTCTCCCCTGGGAGCCATGCGGGGCCCTCACCCCTCACCTCCTGGTCTCCAGGCGGCCTGAGCAGGTGCCACAGTTATGCCCACTTCACAGATGAGTGGACGAGGCTCAGAGAAGCAGACGGAGGAACCAGCACGGGGCAGGAATCCTGCGGGGGGCCCCTCCCCTCCGGGGCGGCTTCAGAAGAGTCCGTGACAAGAGGTCCCGCCCTGGACTTCGAGCAGGCAGGACGTGGACAGCCGCGGGGCTGTGAAAGCAGGAAGCCGGGGCAGTGCCTGGCTGCCCACAGCCAAGTCCTCCGAGCCCTGTGCCCTCCCCAGACCTGCTGCCCAGCGTCCCGCACCGGAGGAGCTGCACCTGAGCCTTCCTGGTCTTGGGCCGGCCTCGTCCTCCGGGCAGGACAGCTTGGAGTGTCCAGAGGCGGCCTCAGGGCAGTGGCCTTGTTCGCGGCCCACCCGGTGCTTGGCTAAGAAGGAGCTCTGCCTGTCAGGCCACACGGGGAGAGGAGTTGTCCCCAGGCCCGTGTGACCCAGGGGAGGAGCCCGTGGGGGCAGCAGCCCGGGACCTACAGGGGGGCGGTTGGGAGTTTCTCTTGGAGAAGAGGGCGTTACACCCCCAGGCCTGGGGGTCCCGGCGCCTGTGGGGCTGTCGGGCAGGAGGAAGTGTGAGGATCCTGCCGCGTGGCAAGCACAGAGAGCCTGAGAGCGGGGACAGGCTGTGGGTCAGACCCTGGCATCCAGGTAGGGGAGGCTCTCACCGGGTGTGGTCCAGCCGCAGCTCTGCCGGCCTGGCTGGGTGACCAGGGCCCTTCTCTGCTTTCGGCCTTGGGGTTGTCATCTGCAAGGAGGGCATCCTCGGTTCTCTACCTAGGACTGGTGTGGGGCTCTGTGGAGACCCCAGGTGTGGAGCAGTCCCACAATTGCGAAATGGGCGCAGACGTGGTGACCTCTACACCCTCGGCCCTGGGCCGCCACGCACTGGGGCTGGGCTTGTGAGCTCCCGGAACATGTGAGTGACTGCAGGTGGCCGGGTTCAGGAGCTGGCACCACCTGCACCTCGCAGGGACTTGTGGCTGTCCCTGAACACCAGCGTCCTGTGTCTCTGACTCAGTTGTACCCCATGGACTTTTTGGTGAATGAAAAATAAATTAATGATGAAGATCATTGTTGCAATTCATCGTTTTCTGTGTTCCGAGCAGTGAGGATTTCCTGGCCAACTGTTCCCAGTGATTCAGGAGGTGGCTATTACTGTCTTCCCATTTCATAGATAAGAAAACCGAGGCCCAGCCGGGCATGGCGGCTGGAACCTGTAATCCCAGTACTTTAGGAGACCAAGGCGGGAGGATCGCTTGAGTCCAGGAGCGCAAGACCAGCCTGGACAACAGAGGGAGATCTGTCTCTACAAAAAATAAAAACGGTAGCCGCACATGGTGGTGCCTGCCTGTGGCCCCAGTTACCCAGGAGGCCGAGGCAGGAGGACCATTTGAGCCTGGGAGTTCCAGGCTGCGGTGAGCTGATATCACACCACTGCACTGTAGCCTCAGCAACAGAGGGAGACCTCGTCTCAGAAGAAAGAAGAAAACTGAGGCCGGAGGAAAGTGAGTCCCTGGCCCAAGGCCACAGGGCTGTGGGTGAGATTCAGAGCTGGGTGTCTCACCGAGAGGGGCGTGAGCTGCTCTATCCTCTGGCTTCTGCCCAGTAGCCAGCGCCAGGAGCAGGGCCACGTCCACACCTGGCAGGCAGGAAGGGGCAGGTCCTTCCTGCTGTGGACGGTCACCTTTCCCCGGCCTGGCTGAGCCGCGGAGATTCTCTCCGGCTTCCTGAGGCTCTGGTCGGCCGGCAGGAGGGTCAGGCTGGGGTGAGCGGAGTGTGGATGGAAGCCTCAGGCCCGTGCTCTCTGCTGAGCCCAGGAGAGGGAGGAGCCCCAGCCGCCCACCCAGCCCTGCTCCCCACGGATTCTTTTGCGCCTGGCCTTGGACTTGCTGTCCTCACCGTGCTGACGGGGGTACCCGGGGCGTGGCTGGGTCGGAGGTGGCCTCGCCGGGCCTGGGTGGGGCTGTGATGGGGGCGCTCGGCCGACCTCACTCCCAGCCCCCCACTCCCTCTCCGCAGGGGGCCTGGGCCGCCCTGGTCAGCCCATCTGTTTCCTGCTGCTTGGAGAAGGCCGTCCCACCCTGGCCCCAGGAACAGAAGCCCCCCGTCGCCCGCCCGGACGGCCCCTCCGTGCCAAGTCAGGTCACTGCCCTGAGGGTGGGAAGGGGCGGGCTGCCTGCTGGGGTCCTGCCATGCCCTCCCTGTAGAGCCCCAGCTACTCCCTCCCATCCACTGCCCCAGCCGCCCCAGCTGCTTTGTCCTCTGCCACGCGCGGGGTAGGCCGCTTCGAGCCCTGGGCCGTCAGCCCTGATTTCTTTTCCCAGTGTGGGACCGGTGAGAACGACGGCCTCTCCCACAGGCACAGGGGACCACATGCTTTCCCCGTCCGAGACCCCGGCCTCAAGGTCCTCTGCCTTCCTGGAAATGGGGCTGGGACCGCTATCTTGAGTCACAGAGGAGGAAACTGAGGCCCAGAGAGGGGAATGCTGTGGTGAAGGTTCGAACGCATTGTAGGGCGGCCTGGGTGTGTCCGCCGGGAGCTGCCGCCCCGCCCGCCACCCTTGCACCTCGGGGTCTGGGTCTCAGGCCTCAGAAACCCCGACTTCAGGTAGGATTGATGGATCCAGCGAAGACACCAGCCCAGACGCCACCCGAGGACGATGGCCAAGGGGAAGGGGCTCCCAGCCGTGAGCCCACCCCCAGTGCCTGCTGTCCTGCTGGGGGACACACACCCCGTCTCCGCCCACCGTCCAGCTGTTCCCTGGGCCCCGGCCTGTGTCTCATGCCCTCCGGGCTGCAGAAGTGCCCCTGTGTCCCCACAGCCTGGGCTGGGCCGGTCACGGGGCAGACATCAGACCGCGGGCCCCAGTCGCCAGCGCACAGGCCCAGACCTGCCGCGAGGACAGAGTAGGAGACAGTGGAGCGTGGATGTGAAGCCAGGAATCCCAGAACAGTCAGGAGCGGAGGCAGGCGGGGCCCAGGGTGGGCTGGGGCCTGAGGCTGTGAGTCGGGGGCTGAGGGGAGGCTGCTGGCGGCTGCACGTCCTGACTTGCACGGCGAACGCCCGGCCAGGCAGCCCCTCCAGCCCCAGCAAGCCACCGCCCGCCCTCAGCCTTCCTGCCATGCGCAGCCCTCACCTGGCCCCCCCGTCCTGCAGCTTCCCCACCCCCATCCTCCCCTCCTTCCATTTCCAGCAGGAGAGAAAACAGAACGTCTTCCTGAGCGGCCACAGGCCAGGTAGCCTGTCTCCGGGGCGAGGGCAGGAAGGGCTGCTGGCTCCCGGGGGTCTTCCAGAGCCACCAGGTCCCCTCAGGAGGGGATGGGCTTGCCAGCTCCTCGGGGGGCCGCCCTCCCCTCTGTCCTCACACCCAGCTTCCTGCCGCGCTGGCCACGCACGTCCACGTCTTCGGGTCTCTGTGCAGGGTTCCCACGCCCTGGCCGGCTGTCCTCCCCCGGCCCCGGCTCCGAGGCCCTGTGTAAATGCCACTTCCTCTGGGAAGATGTTGGGACTTGAGTTGGCAGCCAGTGGGAGTCAGGCATGGCTCTTGAGAAGGGAAGAGCTATCAGAGGTGTGAGGTGTGAGGTCAGGAAAGGAAGGTCGGGTGCCGGAAGCCCCACCCGCTCTCCCCTGACGGAGGCGCTCTCTCGGGGCAGCTGCCGGCTGCGTCCTTGCCGGGTCTGTGTTGGCCCAGCAGCGTCTCTGAGCCGGTGGCCCATCTGCCCATCTTCAGGGACGCCCCTGGCTCCTCTCCTCTCAGGGCCAGGCCCCTCTGCGTGTGAAGATGCAAAGCGGCCCCTCCCCGTGCCCTTTCGCTTCCCCCGCCGCACCCCTGCCCTCTCGCTTCCCCCGCCGCACCCCTGCGGCTGTGTTTTTTTCCCATGGCCCAAAGAAGTGATTTCCGTGGTCCGGACACGGGGACCATCAGGGAACTGGAAGTGGCCTTCGTCATCTTAACTCAGGTCACTCCAGTCTGTCTACGGGCCCTGCCGCTTCCCGCTCTGCAGCCGCGTCTTTTCAGGAGCATCTGCCCTGGGGACGGACTCCCAGGCCCTGCTGCTTCCAGGGACTTCCGGCACCTTCCTCTGGCTCTAGCATCCCGTCCTCAGAATCCCCATCTGTGAGATCAGCGAGCTCTGCTCGTCCCCCACGCCAGATGCACACGATGCAGCCTGAGACTCCCGTGGAGCCTTGAAAGTCCAGAGCAGGCTCAAGCCTTACGAGACGGGTTCCAAGCTTCCCCGCCGTGGGCCTCGCAGATCGCGGGGTTGGAATCTCAGCACCTTTAGCCAAAACGGAGCTTGGGTGTGGGTCACTGGGGGTCAGAGAGGTTGAGCGGCCTGCCCAGAGCATGAGGCTGTGATGGGCAGCTGGGCTGTGAGAGGCAGGCCCGGGGGCAGAAGGGCCTGTCTCAGGGGAGGCTGGCTCGGTCCCCGAGTGAGGACCTGGCTGTTTCCAGCTGCACAAGAGACGCTGGGGCAGAGGCTGCCTCCGAGCCCGGGATCTCCCAGCTGGTCCCGTGACGGTGTGGATGTCCACATGGACCCCATACCTTTTGCGAGACGTCCTGTTCCTGTGGACCTCTGCAAGCTCCACACCGCAGGGCTCACTCAGCGGCCTGGGCTCGGGTCTCCTCCCTCAGGGGAGGCTCCTTCCAAGGAGGCTGGGCCAGGCAGCTGTGGGCCCCGAGAGACCCCCAGCACAGAGGGCGGCCCACGAGCCAACAGTAGGGCCCACGCACCCTTCCCACGCCATTCACCTTCCCATCCCGTGTGCGCTCCAGCTGTGACAAGGCCGTCCTTGTCTCTAGAACTGGTGACTCTGAGTGGAGACGGTGAATCTGAGACCGCGGGACAGATTCGCTGCATTTGGGGCAGGGGGACGGCGAGTGAGCGAGGGGGCGTATGCGGGGCTGCCTCCGTCGGCCCACAGGTCGGAGCGTGAGAGGAAAGAGGTGGCCGTTGTGGTGGGAGTGGGGTGAGGCCTGGAACCCGCCACTGCTTTTCTGAGACAGTGTTTGTGAGAAGCACCCCGGGCCCCCGTGTGAGTTTTTGTACTGGGAAGCAGCAGCTGGTTCCACTGGGAAGCAGGCATTCCACGGAGACAGGCCTTTTAAGGGGAAAGAAGAATCTCTGAGGCCTCCCAACTCCAGGGGGTCCCACCCCGCCGGCCTGGCTGTTCCCTGGGAGAGGGAGAGGAACACGGCTGGGGAGGGACACAGCTGCGGGGGACATGGTTGGGGAGGGACACGGCTGGGGGGGGGACACGGCTCGGGGGGAACATGGTTGTGGAGGGACACGGTTGGGGGAGGGACACGGCTGGCTCAGTCATTCATTCACCGACTCCCTCAATTCATGCCCTTGGGGCCATCACATAACAGAGGTCAGGTTCTTAAAACTTCAGTCAGAACTATTTTTCTGAACTCTCCTTCCATCCTTCCCTCCCTTCCTCCCTCCCTCCCATCCTTCCCTCCCTCCCTCCGTCCTCCACCCTCCTTCCTCCCTCCCTCCCTTCCTTCCTTCCCTCTGTCTCTTTCTTCTTTCTTTTTTCTTTCTTTTCTTCCTTCCTCCCTGCCTTCCTTCATTCCCTCTGTGTCTCTCTCCCTTTCTTTCCTTCCTTCTTTTCTTTTTCTTCTTTTTTCCCTCCCTCTCTCCTTCCCCCTCCCTCCCTCCTTCTGCTCTCCTCTCCTCTGCTCTCCTCTCCTCTCCTCTTCTCTCTCTCTCTCTCTCTCCCCCACTCCCTCTGTCTCGCTCTCTCTTCTTTTCTTTATTTTTGGTTTTTTGGTAAAGTGTGTTTACAAGTCCCAGGCCCTCCTAGGAGATAAAAGGGGGAAGGGTGCACGGAGCAGGCTGCACCGCCCAAGGCCCCCCGCGGGGTTTCTCCGAGTCTGGACTTTGCTTTAAACCCTCCTCAACTGTCCCTCGCTGTCTGCTGCAGGTGTGGGCTCTGTGTCCAGGCTTAGCTCCCAGCACCATTGTTTCGAAGTCTGATGGAGCTGCCTGGTGGGGAACCAGGTTCCAGGCGTCCGATGCCCGGATAGGCGGTCGGCCACATTCACGGTGCCAAACTCAGATCAAAGGCCAACGGAGCGGGGCAGCCTCGCCCAGCCTCGGGTCCCCACAACAAAGCCCGGACCCGCTGGTCACGGAGCACAAAAGGCCCGGGCGGTGCAGCCTTGCTTGTGTGGGGAAGGCCTCAGAGAAAGCGACAGGGCATTCTCGGGGCCGCTGTCCCACCACAGAACCGCTTGTCACACATGAAACAGCAGATTAAGAATTTCCTTTTCTATTTTTGCTGCAAAATTTGCACTGGAAAGGGCTTGGTTTGGAACCTCTCTCCCCTCTGAGCTGCTTGGCTGCGGAGGAAAGGGGCGTCCAGCCTGAGGTCCGGCCAGGAGGAGCATTTGCAGCCTCGGCAGCCTCCTCCGTGTGACGGCGATAAGGGATCAGAAACCTATTATCGCTGTTTTTATTGTGCTGGTTAACCATTAAAAACCGAGGTGGAGGTGGGGGCTGGGGGTGATGTGTTGACTTGAAGAATGGTTTCTGGCTGTTTCAGTGCTGCAGGAATCCTTGCCCCGAAGCCCCAACTTGGCGGCTGGGTAAGGAGGACGCAGGGGGCCGGTTTGGCCTCTCTGCCCCGGGGAGGAGACAGACTCAGATGTGTCTGTGGGCTGGTGGTGCCCGGGCGGTGTCCGGCACCTTCTGGGGCTGACCGGCGGTTAAAGGCATGTGAGAGCCGCACGTGGAGAAGCTTTTCCTGCAGAGGACGGGGCCATCTTGAGCAGGGAATACGGCTTGCTGGAGGCCTTGCAGTGGGGAAGGGAAGGGGGTCTCCACCCAGCTCTGCCCCACTTTCCAAGAGTGGGGCACAGAGTCTGGGTGAGAGGCACTGGCTGCTGTCCCGATACCCAGGGGGCAAAGTGCTGGTGTGAGTGTGGACAGGGCTGCTTAGACTTGGACTACAAGCTCGGTCATGGTTGCCCTTGGAGCGTTTGTTTCTTTTTCTCGTGGTGTGGGATTAGGGGGGTGTGTTAGGGTCAGCGGTGCAATCACGGCTTACCGCAGTCTCAAACTCCTGGGCTCAAGCAATCCTCCTGCCTCAGCTTCCTGAGTAGCTGGGACTACGTGTGTACGCCACCACACCCGGCAATTTTTTAACATTTTTTATAGAGACAGGGGCTCGCCATGTTGCCCAGGCTGGTCATGAAGTCCTGGGCTCAAGCCATCCTCTCGCCTCGGCCTCCCAAAACTCTGGGATGACAGGCGTGAGCCACTGCACGCGGCCTCCGTTGGGTCATTTCTGAGCCCACTGACACACAGGCCCGTGAGGATGGCTGTCCTGGGTGTGGCTCACACTTTCTCCAGAGCCTGGTGTTCCGGCCGCCCGAGCAGCACGCAGGGGAATGCAGGCAGCAGAGTCGCTTCGCTGGGGTCCGGTCCAGGCCTGATGTCTGCTGTGTGTGGCCGGGCACGCCCAGCGTCCCTTCTGCACGGGGTGGATTGATTCTGCCTCAAGGGCTGTCAGTGGGGAGGCAGTGAAGGGCCGCCCGTGAGGTGGGAAGACCTGGTCCACCGTAGGTGCCTGTAACCTGTGTCGGATCAGAGCTCGTGCGGCGGCGGGAGGCTGTTGCTGAAGGCACCCCCAGCTCCCAACACAAGACGTGGATTTGGCTCCGTTGCTGGTTTTCCCCCTTGCCTGGCTGGCGGGGCTGTTTCTTCACCGTCTCAAAGGCGTCTGGGCCCCTGAGGCTTGACCTGGGTCTTCCAGGGAGGGGGAGAGGGAGGGTCATCCCCACCAGGGAGGAGGAGAGAGGGGTCCCCTCACCAGGGAGGAGAAGAGAGGGGTCACCACCCACCAGGGAGGAGGAGAGAGGGGTCACCACCCACCAGGGAGGAGGAGAGAGGTGTCACCACCCACCAGGGAGGAGGAGAGAGGGGTCCCCCCACCAGGGAGGAGGAGAGAGGGGTCCCCCCACCAGGGAGGAGGAGAGTGAGGGTCGCCCACCCCCGCCCCACTTCTGCATCCTCCTGGTAACAGGACTCAGAACAGAGGCTCTTGGGAACACGTGGAGGGACGACCTCCCCGGGAGACCAGAGTTGTGGTGCACAGCTCTGTGAACTGACTTCCCTCAGTGACCCTGTGAGGTCCCTGCGCCCATCACAGGGGAGGAAACAGGCTCAGCTGGCAGAGCCGCCCAGAGAATAAGGGACTCGTGGTTTCGGCTGAGCTGCTGGCCTTGGCGCTTTGTCCTCCAGACACCTGGCAGGGAGGGTGTGGGCGACTCAGGACACGGAGGACGGGGAGAGCTCAGTGCCCTTGACCTTTGCTCCCACAGGACTGTCACTCTCCAACCCCTGACAGGCCCTGTGCAGCCACCTGCCCCAGGCAACACCACCAGCCGTCCTGACATCGCCTTTTGTCTTGGGCACCTACTGTGCGCTGGGCCCCTCGAGTGTGTTGGAGGCCTACTATACGCTGGACTGTTTGGGTGTGTTGGGTGCCTACTGTGCACTGGGCCCTTTGGGTGTGTGGAGTGCCTACTGTGTGCTGACCCCTCAGGTGTGTTGGGCACCTACTGTGCACTGGGCCCCTCGGGTGTGTTGGAGGCCTACTATACGCTGGACTGTTTGGGTGTGTTGGGCGCCTACTGTGTGCTGGACCCCTCAGGTGTGTTGGGCACCTACTGTGCACTGGGCCCTTTGGGTGTGTTAGGTGCCTACTGTGCGCTGGGCCCTTTGGGTGTGTTGGACGCCTACTGTGCACTGGGCCCTTTGGGTGTGTTGGACGCCTACTGTGCGCTGGGCCCTTTGGGGGTGTTGGATGCCTACTGTGCGCTGGGCCCTTTGGGTGTGTTGGGTGCCTACTGTGTGCTGGGCCCTTTGGGTGTGTTGGACGCCTACTGTGCGCTGGGCCCCTCAGCTGTGTTGAGAGCCTACTGTGCCCTGGGCCCTTTGGGTGTGTTCAGCACCTACTGTGCGCTGGGCCCTTTGGGTGTCTTGGATGCCTACTGTGTGCTGGGCCCTTCAGGTGTTGGGAGAAGTCTGAGGGTCAGTCCTTGCCCTCCGGGAAATGGATGTTTAGTTGGGGAAACAAAGTCCACAGGAGGGAAATGGAAGCGTGGCCCTGACCAGACGCCTTTCATGTCGGAGGTGGGCCCTCATGCAGCCACAGCCCCCGTGTTCACCCTGGTCCATTTAATAGGCCGCCTTGGGTTTTATCAGATAACGGTCTGCACCTGACAGCGGTGACTGGTAGGAGGCAACCCAGCCGGCCGGGTCAGTCTGTAGCAAAAAGCCAGGGAATGAGGTAATACACCTGGACACACGCATTGCGGTTAGAAGTCAAGTCCCCCAGGGCCTTCTAGAAGAACTGAGAGTGTCTCTGGGCCCTTTCCTGCTTCCTGGGCCCAGTAACCTAGAAGATCACCGGCCATCTTTGCCCGCAGCAGCCTCTCCCGATGCCCTTGGGGCAGCCCCCTTTGCCCTGCAGGACGGAGGCTGTGACGTGGCTTCCCGTAGGTTGTGGCACGGTATTCGTGAGTCAGGACCAGCGTAATGAGCCACGGAGCACCCTCGGCTGCCAGCTCCTCGCTAGGGCTCACCTGGCCCTCGACAGAGTCTGCAAAGCATCTGCCCTGGGGCTCCAGCGCCCACAGGCACAGCCTGGCAGCTAGCGGTGGGAGTGGGGAGACCAGGCCTGGGCTGAGTCCGCCGCTGAGGCCTCCTCCCTCTGCTTGTTACCTGGGCCCGGCTTGGCTGCCTTGCTTTTAAAAACATTTTATTTGAAACAAAGAGTCTATTTATTACATTTTATTAACGGGGTGTGGGCCTGTGCCAGAGCATCGGGTGGGCTTGGAGTCAGGTGGGCCTGGGCTGGGTCTAGTCCTTGCTTTACAACCTGCGGGACCTGGGGCTGCCCTGGCCTCTCTGAGTCCCGGTTCCTTATCTGTTTAATGGGAGCGGAATTCCCACCTGGCCGGGTTGTTGTGGGGCACAGGCGAGATAATGTGCCATAAAGTGCCCGTCGGGGACTTGGCACGCAGCTGTGGAGTAACCTGAGTGGCGTTGGTGGTGCGGGGTAGGCGGCCCATCTGTAGCGCCAGGCAGGTCGCGTCGTTCGCCTCTGCAGCCAGCCTGGGGCCCGGGACCTCAGCACAGTGGACGCTCGCCAAGCGTCTGGCCACAGCAGATTTGAGCCTTGGTCAGTCCCTGTCTAAGGGCTCGAGTGCCATGATCCATTCCCTGGGGCCTGGCACGCAGGTTGCGTGGTGGGACCCAGGAATGTGACCCATCTTCCCAGCCCCGAGGGACTGATCTTCCGCCTCCGAGAGGCCACCTGCAGCCCAGAGAGGCTGCCCTGGGGGGCTGGGCTGTCAGCACCGGGAGGGGCCCCCTGTCCCGCAAGACCAGGCATGTGCCGGGACCCACATCCGGAATTCGGCTGGGGCGGCTTCCTGGCCGCCGAGGCCCATGTCTGCTCTTGTCCAGGAATGCCCCACGCCCCTCCCGAAGCCGTCTGCTACCCAGGCGTCTGTTCCCCCTTCCGTGACAACGGGTTAAGGAGCCACCGCACCACACAATGTGTCCCTTCACGGCCTCTGGGAGGACGCAGTTGCGGCCAGACCCAGTGCCTGCAGGAGCAGAGGTTGTCACCACAGGAATCCGAGAAGAGGGAAGGGATCTCGGCTTGGGGCTCCCTGGGGGCTCCCTGGGGTGGGGGTGACTCCAGGCTCACAGTGCACAGGGCCTGTGGATGCTGACACAGCACCCAGGTGAATAAAGCCACATCATGTCCCCGAGCAGCCAATGAGATTCAGGAGCAGCTAGCCTGGGACCACAGCAGGCGTGGGAGGGTGTGTTCCAGCCACAGATGCGGGGCACTCCGTGGGACATTAGGAGACCCTGCTGGTCACCAGACGCCGTGGTCCAGGCGGGGCTCTGTGCTGCGGCCCCAGGAAGCCTTGTCCACCCCCGATGGCTGCTGGGGCTCCAATGCATTCTCCTCTCTCCACCCTCCTGGTGAAGTCCAGGATGCCCACTGCCGGGGAGACACCAGGCCTCTGTGGCCGGTGGGCAGACCAGATCAAGGTCAGGTGGACCCTGGAGAAGTGGGGTCACTCGGGACAACTGTTCTGAGCACCCACAGAAGAGGCTGTTGCGGGCTTTGATTTGATAAGCTCTGGTGGGCCTGGCAGCCCCCATTATTGCTGCTGACTGTGGGGTCTTTTTATTTTTTTGAGATGAGGTCTCGCTCTGTCACCCAGGTTGGAGTGCAGTGGCGTGATCTCGGCTCACTGCAACCTTCGCCTCCCGGGTTCAAGTGATTCTCCTGCCTCAGCCTCCCGAGGACCTGGGATTGCAGGTGTCCACCACAGCGCCCAGCTAGTTTTTTGTATTTTTAGTAGAGACGGGATTTCACCGTGTTGCCCAGGCTGGTCTCGATCTCCTGACCTTGTGATCCACCCGCCTTGGCCTCCCAGAGTGCTGGGATTTACAGGCATGAGCCGCTGCGCCCGGCCGACCTTGGGTATCTTTGAGCCACACTCCGAGAACCTGTGCTCTGAGCTGGAGTCTGTGGGGTCGCTGGGTCGGGTGAACGCTGTGATCTGTTCCATGTGGCAGCAGGAAGAAGAGCACACCAGGGGCATCTGGCCCTGGCTCAGATCTGGGCAACTCCCTCCATGCCTTGGGCAGGCCCATCCCTCTCTGGGCCTCAGTTTCCCCACCTGTTCAAGGAGCTGATGTCCACAGACCCTTTCTTCATGAGGGCCTGTCTAGTAGCCACCCCAACCAAGAGTTTCTCACGTCTGACAACCCATCTAGTCCATTCCCTCTCTATGGAGCCCAGAGAAGTATGGTTGACTTCAAACTCATCAGATCCTCTTAGCTCAGCAGGCTGACCAGGCTGGGCTCCAGGCAGTCCATGCCTTCCAGAAGGGGCTGGGACTGGGGTTTCCCTTGGTGAGCAGGCTGGGGTCTTCAGCCTCAGGCCCTTTCTCCCATGCCTGGGTGACAGGAGGTGGCCTTAGAGCTGCAGAGGCTTTCTCCACTATCATCAGTGAGCCTCGGTCAGCCCCTGTCTAAGGGGCATCCATCCATCAATGGATGATGGCTCACACCACCAGCCTGCAGTGGGCATAGCGGCCTGAGGCCTGTCAGGGCCCCCTCTCTCCTCCCCAGGCTGCAGTCTGGATGGGGGGTCCCGTTTGCAGACACTGCTGCCCTGCTTGTGTGGGTGCTGCACCCCCTGCCCCCCACAGAAGCACCCTCCCGCCTCCTCCTTTTGGAGCAGCCTCTGCACCTTCCACTCCAGCCCCCAAGGCCCCAGTCAGGTGTGTGGGTGACACAATCATTCATGCGACTTTACAAGACTAACTTTCAGGTCTCTTCTCTGGAGAAGGGGATGTTCTCAAAACATGACCCCCAGACCAGCAGTGTGAGTGTCACCTGGGAACCACTGCAAATGCAAATTCCGGGCCTTGGCAAGCCCTGCCTATGATTCTGAAGGTGCTCAGGTTGGAGAACCTGGCTGGGTGAGGTCCAGGAATTGTTTTAAATGTCAGGGTGATTTGTGTGTCTTCTTTTGAGAAATGTCTATTTAGATCCTTTGCCTGCTTTTCAATCAAGTTACTGGTGTAGGTGTTTTGTTTTTTTTTTTTTTTTTTTTCTGTTGAATTGCTTGAGTTCTTTGTAGATTCTGGATATTTGTCCCTGGTCAGATGAATAGTTTTCATATATTTTCTCCACTTCTGCGGCTGCCTCTTCCCTCTGCCGACCATTTCCTTGGCCTTTTGCAGAAGTGTCTCAGTTTGATGTAGCCCCATTTGTCTATTTTTGGTTTTGTTGCCTGTGATTTTGAAGTCTTGGCCATAAAACCTCTCCCCAGAACAATGTCCTGAAGTGTTTTCCTAATGCTTTTCTTCTCGTAGTTTTATAGTTTTGGGTTTTACATTTCAGTCTGTAACCTATTTTGAGTAGGTTTTTGTATATGCTGAGAGACAGTATACGAAAAAATGCTCAACTTCACTAATCACCGGAGAAATGCAAATCAAAACCACAATGAGACACTATCTTGTCCCAGTCAGAATGGCTATTACCAAAAAGACAAACAAAAAACCAAAACACAAAACAAAATGAAAAACCATGCTGGTGAGGATGTGGAGACAGGGAAGGTCTCATACGCAGATGGGGGCATGTAAACTAGTAACAGCCACGGTGAAAAACAGTATGGAGCTTCCTCAAAAAGCTAAACACAGGACCACCACGTGATCCCGCAGTCCCGGAACCGGGTATTTGTCCTAGAGAAAGGAAATCGGCACACGAATGAGTTATCTGCACCCTCTGTTCACTGCAACACGAGTCCCAGCAACCAGGATGTGGAGTAAACCCATGTCTGTCAGCAGAGGAAGGGGTTAGGGGAATGTGATCTGTGCACACAGTACAGTTACGATTCTGCTGTAAGAAAGAGTGAAATCCTGTCACTCTAGGCAACACGGAGGAGCTCCGAGGACTTTCCACCACATGAAATAAATCAGGCACAGGAAGAGAAATACCGCCAGTCCTCACTCACGTGTAGAAGCTAAAAGCGTTGAGCTCGTAGAAGAAGAGAGGAGCGCAGTGGTTATGAGAGGCCGGCGGCGGGGAGCGCAGGGGAGACGCTGGTTAATGGAGGCACAATTACAGCGAGACAGGAGGAATGAATGTGAGGGTTCGACGGGACTGCAGGGTGACTCCAGTTGATGATAATTTATTGTGTATTTTTGAAGCTAGAAGGGAGGACTTTGAATGTTCACAACATGAAGACAGGACTATGTTAGAGGGGCTGCATTCGCCCATCTCCCTGATTTGATCATTACGCTTTGCATACATGAGTCCAAACATCGCTCTGTATCCCCCACACGCGTGCAGTTAGTACGTGTCGACCCCAAAACACACATGTTGGCGTGGCCCCCGGCCGCTGGAGGGCCTGCATGAGGGAGACACTGCCTTGCCCTCTTTATCTCAGTGAATCCCTAAACAACCAACAGCATCCGGGAATTCGTGCCCATTTTTCAGACAAGAGAACTGAGGCTCACAGAGACTGAGACTCACAAGCCCCGGCTCCAACAAGTGGCAGAGCTGGCCTCGAAGCTGTCCAGCCGCGGAAGTGTCAGGATTATACCGAAATGAATGGGAACCCCACTTCGGCACCTGTGGATTTTTTTGTGAGTTTAGTACATTCCGATAAACATTTATCTAAGTGGAAACTGAAACCTTTTGTGTATCAAGGGAAAAGGCAAGTTAAATGGGTACCACATCTGCAACAACTATGGCAAGGAATTAGCATTTTAATGACATGAAGACATATGCAAATTGATGATAACAAAACAACAACACTGGCCAGGGTGCGGGGGCTCACTCCTGTAATCCCAGCACTTTGGGAAGCCGAGGCGGGTGGATCACGAGGTCAGGAGATCGAGACCAGCCTGGCCAACATGGTGGAAACCCATCTCTACAAAAAAAAAAAAAAATAGCTGGGTGTGGTGGCGGGCACCTGTAGTCCCAGCTACTCAGGAGGCTGAGACAGGAGAATGGCGTGAACCCAGGAGGCGGAGGTTGCAGCGAGCCAAGATCGCGCCACAGCACTCCAGCCTGGGTGACAGGGCGAGACTCTGTCTCAAAAAACAAAACAAAACAAAACAAAAACCCAAAAACAACCACAAAAAGCAACAACACTGAGATCCCAGTAAGTAAAGAGGCAAAGGACAAGAGACCCTTTGCAGAAACAGAAAGCTCAGGGAGCAGGTGATGAGGCCAGTGACCCACCAGCTGTGCAGCTCTGGAGGTGTCTCCTTGAGGATCCGTGTGGTTCTCTAAGGACTGCTGGGGTCAGAGGGACTGAGTCGGCAGGAGGAGGCCCAGACGTTTCTCTTCTTGGCCCGGGGTGAGTGGCTTGCCTGGAAGCCTCAGTGGCTTCATCTGTGAAATGGGTGTATGATCCTTTCGGACCTCTGAAGAGGTGGAGGGAGGTCATACGTGTCCAGCTTTGAGTTTGGTGACTGACTTGGAACAGCTCACCAGAAAGATCCCGTGTGAAGGATGCACGTGACCTGACTTTGGCGGTGTTACACCCCTGTGCAAATCAGAAAATTGCCTGTGACATGTCGAGGCCTAAGAGGATCTGAAGCCATCGTGGGCGGTGGCCTCCCACCCCACACACAAGCTTGTCAAGGAACAGAAGCCAGAGAGAACAGCCAGCATCCAGCAGTGGTGACAGTGGGGAGGGGGCATCTTTGCAATGTAGTTGGATCATGTCTGTTCTTTTCATTGCCGTATACACAGTGTATGATGTGACGTGAGCTAATATTAAGTGCACAGATCAATGAATTTTATTTATTTATTTATTTATTTATTTATTTATTTATTTATTTTGAGGAGGAGTCTTGCTCTGTCGCCCAGGCCGGACTGCTGTGGCACCATCTCAGCTCACTGCAACCTTCGCCTCCCAGGTTCAAGCAATTCTTTGCCTCAGCCTCCCGAGTAGCTGGGATTACAAGCACCCGCCACCATACCCAGCTAATTTTCGTATTTTTGGTAGAGATGGGGTTTCACCATCTTGGTCAGGCTGGTCTTGAACTCCTGACCTCATGATCCACCTGCCTCGGCCTCCCAAAGTATTGGGATTACAAGTGTGAGCCACCACGCCCGGCCCAGATCAAAGAATTTTTTTACAAGACACAGAACCTTCCCAGGATGCCACAGGCTGCCTCCTGCAGCTCCTGTCGGTGCAGTGTCTGTGTAGCTGTGGGCCTGACTCTCTGGGACCCCCAGGTCCCAGGCTTGCCGGCTGCTGCCTCCATCAGTGAGTTTTACCTGCTCTTAAGCCCATAACTGAAATCTCACATGTGCACTCTTTTGCTTCCAGCTTCTTTCCCTCCTTGTCATGCCTGTGAGGCCCGTCCGGGGCATGTTCTGTCCCCTGATCCGCTCCCCTGCAGACGCATTTGCGTGGTCTCCAGCTCCTTGCAGTCACCAGTATAGCAGGTGTGGGTGCTTGTGCGTGTCCTGGGCAGATGCATGAACTCAGTCTGTGGTGTGTCCCAGGATCCTGCCAGGAGTCGCACGTGGCTTCGGGGCCCGAGTGGATGTTACGGAACAGTTATTCGAAGTGCACATGTCAGCTGCTCCCACGCCAGCAACGTGTGAGTCTTCCCACCAAGGAAAGGGGGCAGCTGGGCTGGGTGCAGCAGCTCGTGCCGGTGATCCCAGCACTTTGGGAGGCCAAGGCAGGCGGATCATTTGAGGCCAGGAGATTGAGCCCAGCCTGAGCAACATAGTGAGACTCTGTATCTACAAAATGCAAAATGTAGCCGGGTGCGGTGGCATGCATCTGTAATCCCAGCTACTCAGGACGCCAAGTGGGGGGATCTCTTGAGCCCAGAGTTTCAGACCAGCGTGGGCAACATAGTGAGACCTCATCTCTCCAAAAAATTTTAAAAATTAGCTGGATGTGGTGGTGCCTGCCTGTGGTCCCAGCTACTCGGGAGGCTGAGATGGGACGATCACCTGAGCCTGGGAGGTCAGAGCTGCAGTGAGCTGTGATCGCACCACTGCACTCCAGCCTGGGTGACAGAGCAAGACCCTGTCTCAAAACAAACAAATTCCCGGCTCAAACGCCCTCATTGGTGATTTTTATCAATGTATTCAAGAAACAAATAACACTACCTTTAACCCGTGAAGAGAACAGCAACGAAGCAAGTATTCTCCATCCCATCTCAGGGGGCGAGAGGCCCTTGATACCGAAGGGAGATAACAGCCTGTAAAAGACGGCAACAAGGCCCAACGGCTAAGCGCGTGGACGGGATCGCACCTCGTGGCTGCCGCGTCTGTCCCAGGACTAAAAGGGGTTGAACGTCACAACGGCAACAAATAGAACCCTCCACACCAACAGGTTTAAGGGAAAATCTCACCGTCAATTCAATAAATGAGAAAAGAATGTTTGGTAAAAGTCGACGTCCATTCAGAAAAAAGATAGTTCAAGTAGGAACAGCAGTGCCCGCTAACCTGATAAACGGTCTGTACAAACACCCACAGCAGAAGCACCCTCGGAAGCTTTTGCTTTGATACTGGGACCAAGGAGGGATGCGTTCCGGCACCATTTTGCCGGCGATGTTCTGCAGGTCCGGGCCGAGGCAGGGAAAGGAAATGAAAGCTAACGAGATTGGACCTTTCCAAATACAACGCCTGACAGTCACAGAGCGCCAGGGTAAATTATTAAATCAGTAAGAGAGCTGGGAAGTTTGCTGGAGACAAAATCAATACACAAAAAAAATCAGCTGTTTTGCTTCATATGCCAGAGACAAAGTGAAATTTAGAAAAGATGTCAGTTACAAAAGCCTGAACCTATTAAATATTAGGAAGAACAAACAATGTATAAGATTTTTATAGAGGAAGCTGATGTAAAGAAAACATGGCCGAGAGACATTTGAGAAGACTCAAATGAATGATTCCGTAAATAACTGTATTCATGAACCGAGAAGTCCCAAGTTATCAAGATGTCAACTCTCCCCAGAGAAATTCACGTGTGTCACGTGTTCCACAGCCAGACTCCTGCAACTGCTTGTGGTGGTTCATGGAAAACTGATTGTAAAATGTATGTTGAAAGTCAAAGAACTGGGAATAGCGAAATCACTCTGGAAGGACAGAAGTGTGGGTGGGAGGGAGTCGGGTTGTCTGGACAAGGAGGCTGTGAGTGGGAGGGCAGTAACAGGGGTGACAGGGAGGTGCTGAGTGGGAGGGAGTCAGGGGGACAGGGAGGTGTGGGTGGGAGGGAGTTGGGGGGACAGGGAGGCAGAGGTGTGGGTGGGAGGGAGTTGGGGGGACAGGGAGGTGTGGATGGGAGGGAGTTGGGGGACAGGGAGGTGTGGGTGGGAGGGAGTTAGGGTCACAGGGAGGTGTGGGGGGAGGGTGGCTTTGGGACAACCAGACGCCCATACACAGAAAGCACAGAGTGCTGTTCCTCCCCATGCCACTAAAGGGGGACCTGCGTGGATTAAATTCCTAAATGTACATAAGCCCATCACGGTTTTAGAAGAGGATTTAAAGGGCTATTTTCACGACTTTGAGTTAGGGATGGATTTCTTAAACAATCTACAAAACTAATCGTCATAAAGGCAAAGATTGGTAAATTGCAAAACATTAAAATCAAGACGTTCTGTTGCATCAAAATCTACCATAAAAGGAGTGAAAAGGCAAGTCCCCAAAGGAGAACATTTGCCATCTATTTGACCAGAAAAGGGAGGCCCAGAATATTTAAAAACGTTAACAGGCGTGGACATAGCAAAGCCTCGGACGGTGGAAGTCGGGCGCCGAGTCACCCAACAGCAACCCAGGCGAGACCAGCGCTCAGTTCCTCATCAATCAGGAAAATGCAGGTCGAGATCGCAGCGAAGGAGCCTCACGCACCAGCAGATTCGCAAAAGCTTGAAAAGCCTGGCCCTCCCCAGGGCTGGCGAGGACGGAGCAAGGGGACCCGCGGTCGGACAGTGACGTGTGGCACCGACACCCAGAGCTGCTGGGCTGCCCGCGTGGGGCCGGCACGACCCTCCTGCCATCTCTGAAGACATGCACGGCAGACTCAAGGAGTCTGTGGGATGTTCACGGCGGCATTGCTCGGAAAGCAAGACGCTGGAAACCGCCGGAAGCCCAGTGGCAGCGAGAGATGGCTCAGCCCTTTCACACCTGGGAGTACCGCCAGGAGACGGTGCCACCGCCAGGAGACGCGCGGGTGCTGGTGGGAAGGAGGCTGGCGCTGCGCACTGGGGAACGGGGCACAGGCCATCGTTGGGGCTTCAGTTTTGTGTTTTAGGAGTTAAGAAACAAAGCTAAATAATCTATCGCAAAACTACATGGGAAAAGGCAAGGCAGCGGCCGTCACACACCAGGGCAGTGGCTTCTGAGAGAGGTGGGTCGGGTGTGAGAGGGGAGGGCTCGCTCTGTGTCCTCCTGGGGTGCTTACGGGGCCCCCGCATAGCCGTTGTGCAGAGCCGACACCAATGTCTGTGTTCACTCTGCTGGGAGCACGATCGCTCTTAGAAACAGAACTTTCAACAGAAAGGAATCGGTTCTACTTGGAGCTGGATCGGGCTGCTTGTGGCACCCACCCGCCCCGGGGCTCTGCCCCACCCTGGCTGGACCGGTACACCTGCTTCCACCCAGCTGTGGCCCCAGCGTGCGTCTCATGGATGCCCCTGCTGCAGCTCGAACACCCCACATCCCTCCCTTCCTCCCATGTGGTTTTTCCATTGACTTTGGCGGCTGCCACAGATGAGCCGGCCCTCAAATCCCTTTTGCCAGTGGTCAGGGTCGGAGTAAACACACAGCCCTGAGCCGCTTCTGGGTGCCCAGCTGGAAGCAACTCTCCCAGGAAACGGCCTCGGCCGCACCCAATGGGAGCCGTCCCCAGACCTCCTGGGAGGAGGGTCCCCACCTGCAGGCAGCCATGGCCTGGGCTCAGGAGGTGCCGGAAAAACAGGCCAGGCCATCCTGGCTTCCGGCCGAGCCCCGGGATGGCCTGGCTGTCCAGGGGTCCTGGGCTCCACCCGCCACCTTGTACCTGTGCAGACGCCCTCTGGTCCGGCCAGGACCAGGAGAGCGTGTGCATGGCCAGATGGTGGGAGCCTGGGGCCCAGGGCAGCCGGGTCTGCTGTGTGTAGACACAAACCGCATCTCATCCTAAGAGCAAAGAAGTGTTTGTTTAGCTTTCAGAGAAAAAATACCTTGGAGACGTCTGTGAGAAAACAGCCTTTGGGAGGAACCTGGGTCGGGGGCAGAGGCTGGGCTGGGAGGAGGGACTCTGGCCGGCCGCACCACTGACTGCCTGCTGGGTGGCCCCGGGCGGATTCCACAGCCTTTCTGGGCCCTTGTCTGTACAGGTTGAGGGTCATGCTCCATCCCTCAGCCCCTTCTAGGGCTGCCAGCCTCTGATATGTGCAGGAGAAACAGGATCTTCTCCGCCTCTCTCCTCCCTTCAGGCTGGCAACACAATGGGACAAATGGCCAAGGATGTGGGATTGCCAAAGCAGGAACCCACATCCCCAGGCAGAGACACCCACAGGCTCCCTAGAATGTGGCTTCAGGACAATGCCCAGGGACCTCCCTGCAAAAGACTTTCCAGACACCGGCTTTTTAATGGAAGGGTGGCCAAGGAAGCCCCTCGAAGAGCTCCTTTGGAGCAGAAACCTGCAGGGGTCTGGGCTGGGGGCCTGACCTACTTCTCCAGGCACAGCTTGGGGTGGGTGGGCCTGTGGGGGCAGGTGTGGAGGGGGCTCCCGAAGGGCAGGGGACAGAGAAGGGAGTCCCTCTTCTCGTGGGGCCTGTCTGACACCGGGGTCCACCTCGAACCTTAAGGCCTCCTATTTTACCACAGTGACCCCTGAAAAAGCTCCATAATGCAAACTCCAGAACTGTTGAAAAATGTGTTACCTGCTGCCGCATAACAGATCACCCCAAAACGTAATGGCTTCAAAGGATAATAATAATTTATCATCTCTCATGGCTTCTGTGGGTCATGAACTTGAGAGTGGCGCAGCAGGGCTTTTCTGCCGTAGGTCTCATGAGTCTGCTGTCTGCAGAAAGTCTGCCGGGCGAGCCCCTTCCAAGGTGGCTCCTGCATGTGGCTGGAAGGGAGGCTTTTCCCCATGGGGGGGGCGCTCTCCTCAGGGCTGCTTGAGCTTCCTTACAACATGGCCACCAGCCTCCACGAATGCACAATCCAAGAGACTAAGCTGCAGGGACTTTGTTTTTGAGACAGGGTCTAGATCTCTTGCTCAGGCTGGAGTGGTGTTATGATCACAGCTCACTGCAGGCTCAAACCCTGGGTTCAAACTGTCCTCCCACCACAGCCTCCTGAGTGGGAGGACTACAGGCGTCCAGCACCACATCCAGCTAATTTTTAAAATTTGCTGTAGAGATGGGGTCTCACTGTGTTGCCCAAGTTGGTCTTGAACACCTGGGCTGCAGTGATCCTCCTGCCTCAGCCTCCCAAAGTGCTGGAATTGCAGGCTTGAGCCACCGCACCTGGCCTTACAATGGCTGTCATGAGCTGCCATGGGGGGCGGCTACCTAAGTGTGTGAACACCGGGAGGTCTTGATTGTCGAGGCCCACTGTGGAGTCTGACTATCAGAAAAATTGACACAGATTCTTACAGAGCAGGAGAACAGGAGTTACAAGGTACATCATGCCAAAACTATCTTTGTAAAGCTGATGGATTGATGGCTTTTTTGTTGTTGTTTCAGTAACCATTCCAGAGTCTGACAGGAAGGCCTTTGTTCTCAAGGCCTGCCTTATTCCCAGAAGAGGGTGAGCAGGCCTGAAGAGAAGCTAAGCGTTGCTCTCCTCTTGGAAGGGGCAGGAGTGGAGACCGTGGTGCCTCTGTGGAGTTGGGGCTGTAGATGCTTGCTAATGTGGGAATGTAGGGAGGGCGGCTCCACGGCCCTGTCTCCAAGCAGGGTGCCAGGGTGGGTGGCAGGAAAGGGGCTGGAGATGGTGCAGACACCAAGGCCTGGGCGACGAGCACAGCTGGCTCACTCGGCTGCGTGACTGGGCTGCGGAGGGGACCTCTCACAGCTCCCAGGGCTCCTGGGGTCAGGGTAGTGGGGCCGCCTCCTGCAGAGCCCCAGGGCCCCACCAGCGGGGCAGGAGGGGGCTGAGAAGAGCTCCTAACTTGAGCTTATCATCCCTGGGGGAGAGCCAGTGGTGGGAAGCAGGTCTGGTTTGATTTGGGAAAAGTCCCTTCCCTGCAGTGCCAGGGAGCAGTTTGTGCACGTTGGACACCATTTGCTTTCCACAGTTGCAGGTCCCAGGGCAGCCGCCACACGCTCTCCCTTCTCCTTTCCTCTCTCCCTCAAAAAGCGCAGCCAAACACTCCCTCCCTCTCAGACTGCCAGGCTCTGTGCACCTCTCCTCCCGTATCCCCTCACAGGGGAGAGCCCCGTGACTCTCAGAAGGTGAGCGCAGGGCCGGCTGCATCCCCACCTGCTTCCCACGGCTGCCATTGCTGTGCTAACAACGTCCAGGACTCTTCGTCCAAAGGCTTTCTCTGGCCCTCGGCACTGCTGGGCCCAGGCTGGGGACGGGCTCTGAGTGCCCAGCAGCTGGCACGGGGAGCAGCTTCCATTCAAGGGCGGCAGAGGTCCTGTGCTGGGGCCTGAGCTGAGGTCTTTCTGGTCTGAGGGTTCCCCTGTTCCCGCAGCAGCAGCCTGCTCCGGGTGCTCTCTGTCAGCCCCCTTCCCCTCCCTGCTTCAGGACTTCCTGGGATCAGAGCATCCACCCTGCCCGCCCAGGCCCCTGGGCACGGACGAGGCAGGCAAGGCTCTGGGGCCTGAAGAGGGAGGCCTCCCTGGGGAGAGAGGAGGGACCAATCTGTGCTGTGTCCCTCGGCTGCCTGAGCCAGACTCAGCCCAGTCCTGCCTGACATCCTGGCAGAGCGGTCAAGGGTGGGCTGGGGGCCTGGCACAGAGTGCGCCATGGAAGCCTCATTCCTCCTCTCTGCTGACCCAAAGCCATTGGAAGCCTTTTCTCAAGGCCTCCTGTGATCCAAGCAGAAGGGGAGGCATCTCCAGTAGGAACAAGGACATTCAGGGTAAAACCAGGACACCAGAGTCTCAGCCCATGCCCCAGACTCTGGGCGACAATTAATTTGCAAGTGTTTTGAGATAGACACCTGGATTTAGATCCCAGATCTACCATTAGGTGGCAGTGGGACCATGGACACATCAACTAACTCTCCTGAGCCTCTGTTTCCTCATCTGCAAAAGAAGATATTAAAATTGCCCACATACCAAGCCTACAGTAAGATTTAAACGAGAAGCTCCTTAGAAATTTAAAACATGGAAGTAACCAGTAGTCCCAGATATATGTGAGCCAACACTGACTCAGAGGATAGTAACTCCCCTGCAACCTGCCTACACTTGCAGTTGATACAGATAAGCTTTCTGGCTGGAAAAAGAACGAAGAATTTTATGCATCAGTTTCTGATAAAAATATAGAAAGAGCAATGCAGAAGTGATGACAGTGATGGTGGTGATGGTGGTGATGGTGGTGATGATAATGATGGTGGTGGTGATGGTGATGGTGGTGGTGGTGATGGTAGTGGTGATGATGATGGTGATGAGCGATGGTGATGGTGATGATGGTGGTATTGGTGATGGTGGTGGTGGTGTGATGGTGGTGATGGTGGTGGTGATGATGGTGGTGATGGTGGTGGTGCGTGATGGGTGGTATTGGTGATGGTGATGGTGGTGGTGGTGGTGGTGGTGATGGTGATGGTGGCGAGTGTGCAATCTCGTAAATATCATCGTAAATGTCGTAATGTCATGTAAATATCGCATCGTAAATGTCATCATGTCATGTCGTAATAAATGTCATAATAATATCGTAAATAATATCGTAATGTCGTAAGTAATGTGTAATGTCGTAAATGGTATAATAAAATGCGTAAGTAAATAATAATGTCAGCTAAATAATAAATGTACTTGTCGTAAAGTAATAAAGTAATGTCACTATAATGTCATGTCGCGGTAAATTGTCGTAATGTGTCACTAATGTCGTATCGTAAGTAATAAAGTAATGTCACTATAGTAATGTTAATGTAATAAATAAGTATCGTAATGTCACTTCGTAATGTCATCGTAAATGTCTCGTAATATTATCGCACTTCTGCAATAATCGTATCACTTGTCGTAATGTCGTAATATCGCTATAATGTCGTAATCGCGTCGTCGTAATAAATAATGTCGCTATAATGTCATCATAAATGTCATCGTAATCATCGTAATAAATGTCATGTCGTAATGCATCATCAATAAATGTCATCGTAAAATATCATTAAATGTCGTAATGTCGTAAATAAATAATATCATCGTCATCGTAAATGTCATCATAGTAATGTCGTATCGCATCGTAAAAATATCATCGTAAATGTCATTAATAAATGTAAATGTCGTAAATAATAATGGTAAATGTCGTAATAATCTGTCTCGTTAAGTAATAATAAGTATCACTGTCATCGTAAATGTCGTAAATGTAAAGATGGTGATGATGATGATGATGGTGGTGATGGTGATGATGTGATGGCGATGGTGCTGATGGTGATGTTGATAGCAGTGATGATGGTGATGGCGATGGTGGTGATAGTGATGATGATGGTGTGGTGATGGTGATGACAGTGGTATTGGTGATGGTGATGGTGGTGATGATGGTGATGATGGTGATTGTGATGACAGTGTGGATGGCAGTTGTGATGATGATGATGATGGTGATGATGATGATGATGGTGATGATGATGATGGTGGTGATGACGATGATGACAGTGATGGTGGTGATGATGGTGGTTACCGTAATATTGATGGTGCTGATGGTGGTGATACTAAAAATGACAATAACGATACTGGCCATTCACTGAGTCCAGTCTGCAGCCAGGCTTGGTGCTATGTATTTTGCATTTGTCATAGTATTTACCCCTCACAGCCACTCTGTGAGTTAGGTCAGTGGTTCCTAAACTTTGCTGAACCCATGAACCACCTGGAGAGTTTTTAAAATTCCAGTGCTAACTCAGTCCCAGACCAGCTAAGTCAGAGTGCCTGAGGTGGGAGCCAGGCACGGGGCTTGCTAAGCATCCCCAGGTGATTCCAGTGTGTGCAGAGTTGGACACACCCTGAGCCAGACAGACCCTATGCATAGGGGGATGCTGACAATGAGAACCTGACTCAGGGCTCCGTGCTCAGAGTGAGTAAACTGGGAGCTAGCACACAGTCCCGTCTACTCGTTCTTGAGCCCAGGTTCTCAACCACTGCATTGCTCTGTGAATGGAGGACACGAAGGCCCACCCCAGCCCGGGCCTGACTGCTGTGGAGAGGACATGAGCTGCAGAGGAAGCTGCCGGAAGTGTGAGAAGCCCGAGGCCCATGGGGCTCTGCCTCGGGCCCCAGGAGACAGAAGGCAAGGCTGACTGTGGAGGGGGTTGGCACAGCTCTGCCTGCTCCATGGCTGTCCTCAGCAGCCCCCAGAGACCCCTGGCACAGGGGCACCTGTGACATCTGCCCACTGCCACTGAGGGCAAAGGACCCACCCCTGAAAACACCCGGAAGCTCCCCAGAGACACTTGGGAAGAACTAGGGCCTGCAGGCAGCAGCGTCTCACAGGTGTGCAGGGCAGGGGCTGTGAGCCCAGGCGATGGACACAGAGCTGGATCTCCACCCGGGGCTGGCCCCATGGGCTCATCAGTGGTGCTGGGAGGGTGCAGGGGTGATGTTGGATAATCATAAATCCTGAGGCCTCGGCCCCACTGGGGTGTAGTTTCGCCAACTCGGGTTGGCCCTTTTCCTTCGGACCTGACTGGCGAGATAGCAGGACGTGCCCGCCCGGAACCCCAAAGGCCCTCCTGGCTCAGGCTCGATTTTCTGCTGCCACTGATTTTTATCTTTCCCAGAACATTCGTTTCCTGGAAGACCAGGGATGACACCCCCTCCCGTGAGCTCACGACTTCATCGACAAGCACTAGCAACGTCCTTAATGAGGTCACTCACGGGCCAGGAGCCTCCTTCCCAGGCCTGGACCCTGGAGCCCCCAAAGGCCCCCTTTCTAGAGGTCTTGGAATTTGACTCTTCTCTGCAGAGAAGTTTTGGGGAGTCAAGATTTCCCCTGGACAGGACTTAATTTCACCCCAGATGGGCATGGGCAGCACAAGATCATGCTTCTTGAAGACAGACTACCCATTTTTTGCACTTACTGTGTACAAGCTGTGGCACTGAGAGTCTCACATGGGCCTGGGCAGGTGATGTGGGACCTGCCCAAGGCCGTCCTGCTATGGAGTGAAGGACAGGACCTGGCCCCAGACCTCTGTCTGTAGCACCCAGGCTGCCCCTGCACTGGCTGCCTCTGTAGCCCCTTCCCTGGAGCCCTCAGGGATCTGGTGAGCCTGAGGACCCTGCCAGGCTTGGGCACATCCTGTGGTGGCTGACTGTGGTAATGACGCTCCCTCCTGGCATCCCATTCCCTGGCAACGCACATCCAGCCTGGAAGGAATGTTCCCAGAGCATGCCGGGCGGCGGGCACTGGTCCTAAAGGGCTTCCCCTGTAGGCGCTGCGCCCACATCCTTTGGGCGAGACCTGAATTGTGAGCAGCTGGCCTGCCCGCCCAGTGTCCCTGTACCCCGTCCCCTTCCCCTCCCAGTGGCCGTTGCATAATTCAGAATCGCCCAGCAGGGGGCAGAGAGAGGGACAGGAAAGTCGGGGACATCAGAGCTCCAGCCCCCGCCCTCCAGACCCCGCAAATGGGTGGGAGAACAGTGCCCCACTCAGGGCTTCCCAAGGGCCATAGCAGGGATCACAGAGAGAAGGAACAGGAAAATCGGGGACATCAGAGCTCCAGCCCCCGCCCTCCAGACTCCACAAATGGGTGGGAGAACGGTGCCCCACTCAGGGCCTCCCAAGGGCTATAGCAGGGATCACAGAGAGAAGGAACAGGAAATCCGGGGACGTCAGAGCCCCAGCCCCCACCCCCTGCAGACCCCACAAACGGGTGGTGAACGGTGCCCTACTCAGGGCCTCCCAAGGGCCCCCTCCTCTTTGCACGTCTGTTGGAACCAAGGCCTCTGCGGCTCGAGAACCCACAGGCTGGTGCCTTGGGGTTGTGGCGTTTCTACCGAATCTGGAAACAGGAGGAGAAAATGCCTCCCGTCGGCCTGGGCCTCTGAAGCACTGGAGCCAATCGATAGAGAACAGGGCCTGTGTGGAGGGTTCCTCGAGGTCTCAGAGCCTGTTTGCTCACCTGCAAAATGGAGCCAGGGGTCCCTCCTGGGTGGAGGAGGTGAGGTGGGGAGGTGGTGTGCACCCCACAGCACTTTCTCAGCTGAGTACGGGGCCAAGGGCTAACAGGAGTGAGGCTGGCTCGTAAAATACCAGGTGTAGGTAGGGTGGAGGAAAAGGGGTGTCTGGAGACTGAGTGCCTCGTTCGGGGAGAGGGGAGTTTTCTGAAACAACAAGGATGTCCAGGGAGAGCGTTGGAGGACGTTTTGCAAGCAAGAGAGAATGGATGGGGTACGAGGGCCGAGATCTGGGAGAGGAGCCAGGGAGACTATAGTCCCCAGAACTGTGACCCACACTCACCGGACACAGCCGGGCCGTGGTGGACCTTGGTGGATCCAGGCGGACCTTGGGAACAGAGAGGTCTCCCAAAGCAGATCCCAGCCCCGCAAGGCCCCGGCTGTAGCTAGTGGGGGTCAGAGTGACACAGACCACGGATGTCCGCAGCCCAGACACGCTGGTGGAGGCCGCATCCCTTCAACCGGTCATCCATTTGGAGGGCAGACCACACGGCGGGCACCTCACAGGTGCCAGAGCCTGGACTGGGTCCTGACAGAGACACGCCAGTTCCTGGGGGTGGGGACGGACACAGACGGGAGGGCAGGGAAGGAAGCAAGATCAGTCAGCTGGCGTCAAACACAGAAGAAACCAAAGCAAGGCAAGAGGGTGGGGAGAGCCGGGCAGGAGGGGGCTCTGCTGCCTGAGACGCAAGGACGCCCTGCGTGACGAGAAGCAGCAAAGCCAGGATCTGGGGACAGGCTGGCAGGCAGAGGTGCCACCAAAGGCCTGGGTGGGAGCAGATCTCTGATGGAGGCCTACGGGGCTCTCGGCCCTGGAGGAAGAGGAAGCCTGTAACGGGGCGTGAGCAGCGGGAGGCAAGCTTTCACGTGATTTCGAAGGCTGTGGCCCCGGCTGCTGGAGGGAGAGAGGACGACGGGGAGGCAGAGCCGCTGGCTTTGGGGACAGAGGGAGCTGGGTGCGGACTGTGCTGGGACAGGAGGCACAGGCTCGAGTTCTCTGTGGTGCTGGGAGCAGGACTCGGTGACAACAGGTCCTGTTTGGAGGATACTGGGGGTGGAGCAGGACTCTAGGTGATCACTTCGGTTTTTTTTTAAATTAAATTTTAATTTTGAGATAACTGTAGATTCCCGTGTAATTTTAAGAATTCATACCGAGAGATTCTGTGTGCCCTTTGTGCAATGTCCCCTCTGGTTCCATCTGGCAAAGTCGAGCGCCGTGTGGCAGCCAGGATGCGACGTCAAGGCCATCAATCAGAACCGCTTCGGCACTGCCGGCTGCTCCTCCTCCCTCTGCAGCCCCAACCAGCCCGAAAACCGGAGCCTCTCCCTTCTGGCCTGCGTGGTTTCTGATGAGAAATTTGCTGTCATTCGAATCGGCATTTCCTCTCTGAGGAAAGTTCTGTTGTTCCGGCTGCTTTCAACGCGCGTGTGAGCTTTGGACGTTGTGGTTTGATGTGTGCTGGTGCAGGTTTCTTCGGGTTTATCCTACTCGGTATTTGCTCAGCTTCTTGTCGCTGGTTTGTTTCTTGGCCAAATATGGGAAACTTCCAGCCATTATTGATGTGGATCCTCTTTCGGCCACCCTTCCTCTGTCCTTTGTTTCTGAAAAACCAGTGATACCCAACTCACGTGCTGAGTTTTTCACTGAGATGGCGCCGGGCCCCGGCTCTGGCACCCTGTGTGTGTGTGTGTATCTGTCTTTTCTCTGTTGTTCACGTAGGGTGAATTCTGTTGCTCTGTCCTCAGATTCACTGGGCCTGTCCTCTGGCCTCTCCACTCTACTACGGAGCCCAGTAGTAAGTTTTTGTTTCTGAAACTGCATTTTTCAGCTCCATAATTCCCCGCGTCAGGCCTGCAGGAAAGAACACGCTTCCTGGGCCAGGTGTACATTGCAGCAGCGTCCCCCGTGCAGGTGCTCCAGGCTCCCGCTGGGAGGAGAGTCCCAGGCTTGGGTGGTGGGAAGGAGATGATTCCCACCACTCACTGCTTGTAGGGTTCCCGACCAAACCTCCATGCCGGTTTCGCCAGGCCCCTTGTCAGAGGGATGCCCGTTGCTCTGGGAGAATGACCCAAACTGAGCCAGCATCTCTGCTAGGTGGCTGGGAAAGGCTGGGCCTAGTCCCCCTCTTCTGTTGAGTGGGGGAGGTCATGAGACACCCGCCCTGTGCGATCACTCTTCTCCAAGGCCATAAGCAGCCCACCGAATGTTTCTGCCGCACCAAGGCCCTAATCCTAACCCCCTAACCCTAACCCTTCTGTTTCTGCACCGCCAAGGCCCTAACCCTAACCCTAACCTCCTGTTTATGCCTCACCAAGGCCCTAACCCTAACCCTAACCCTAACCTCCTGCTTATGCCTCACCGAGGCACTAATCCTAACCCTAACCCTAACCTCCTGTTTCTGCTGTGCTGAGGCCCTAACCCTAACCCTAACCCTAACCTCCTGTTTATGCCACACCAAAGCCCTAACCCTAACCCTAACCCTAACCTCCTGTTTATGCTGTGCTGAGGCCCTAACCCTAACCCTAACCCTAAGCCTAATATCCTGTTTATGCTGCGCTGAGGCCCTAAACCTAACCCTAACCCTAAACTCCTGTTTCTGGCCCACTGAGGTCCTAACCCTAACCCTAACCTCCTGTTTATGCCGCACGAAGGCCCTAACCCTAACCCTAGCCTCCTGTTTCTGCTGTGCTGAGGCTCTAACCCTAACCCTAACCCTAACCTCCTGTTTATGCTGCACCAAGGCCCTAACCCTAACCTCCTGTTTCTGCTGTGCTGAAGCCCTAACCCTAACCCTAACCCTAACCTCCTGTTTCCACCTGTGGCATGCTTTGCTTGTCTCCACCGTGATGCCAGGACTCACAGCTGCTTTTAGCAGTGAGAGTGGGAGACACAGGCCCACATGGGCTTGTCCATACGGGGAGGCCACCTGCATTTTTGAGCCATGCACATGGGCGGGGGGTGGGCCGAGGTGGCCCTGTCTCTGGAGATGGGAAGCCGGACACAGGGGCGGGTTGGGCAGGGTGGAGGTTAAAGCAAAAGGAAGACGCTCAGTGTGGAGCACGGGGCTCTCAGGGCTCCCAGCGACCGTGGCTCCTCCACTTGGGTAGGGAGCCCTCGTTCACACGGCCTTCGGTGAGGTGACGCTGTCTAGACAGGATGGCGCCCGGGGCTGGGGCCCAGGGACCTCAGCACTCAAGGCCCTAGTCCCACCGCACCAGGGGGTGCCACTGCCAGGGGAATGTGCAGAGAATTCCCCCAGACAGACAGAATTCTCTCCTAGGCAGAAAGCAAGAGGGACGTGGTGGCGTCTGTGATGTCTGCAAGGTTCTCATGGAGAAGACGGGTCAGACTTTCATTCCCAGTAAGACACAGAGAACACACCTAACCCCGGGGCCCTCAAGCGTGGAGCCACGTGGAGGTTCCCCTCACCCCCCTTTCCCCTGCTGTACGTAGCCCTCGGCCAGGTGACGCTGCCTTCCTCCCTCACGGGGACAGAGCAGCTGCCCCTGCCCCGGGACTCCGGTGCATCCTGTGACTTGCCGTGGCTGACAAAGTGAGACCAAGCAGCCTAGGCTTTGGCCTTGCTCTCCTGTGGTCCTGCCCAGGCCGAAAAGAGAACAGTCCAGCGAGCCAACTGGACCGTGGAGGACGAGATGCATGTGGACGGAACTCACCAAGCACGGCCTGCAGCGGGAGGGGCCGTGCCTTCGAGACCAGTCTGCGCCCAGGGTCATGCTGACCACGGCCTGCAGCAAAAGGGACCATCCATTGAAGGCCAGCCTGTGTCCACATCCCCGCTGACCACAGCCTGCAGAGGGACCGTCCATCTGAGACCAGCCTGCATCCGGGGCCCCGCTGACCACAGCCTGCAGAGGAGGGACGGTCCATCTGAGGCCAGCCTGCATCCGGGGCCCCGCTGACCACGGCCTGCAGAGGAGGGACCGTCCATCTGAGGCCAGCCTGCATCCGGGGCCCCGCTGGCCACGGCCTGCAGAGAGAGAGACCGTCCATCTGAGGCCAGCCTGCGTCCAGGGCCCCGCTGACCACGACCTGCAGAGGAGGGATCGTCCATCTGAGGCCAGCCTGCGTCCGGGGCCCCGCTGACCACGGCCTGCAGAGGAGGGATCGTCCATCTGAGGCCAGCCTGCGTCTGGAGCCCCGCTGACCACAGCCTGCAGAGGAGGGACCGTCCATCTGAGGCCCTGCTGACCCACAGCTGTGCACGCCTGCTCCTTCTGTTGTGGCCGGTCTCTCAGCAGCACGGCAGTGGTGTGGAGAACTCGAGCATGAGCTACTTGCCCCATGAAGACCTCTCGCTGCTTTCGGAAGCTGGAGTCCCTGCTGGTGTCCCTGAATCTGGCTGTTAATGAGGACAGACGCAGGCGTCGGCAGGCCACACTTTGAGAGGGCCTGGCACGGGCACTGAGGCAAGGCCTGAAGAGGCACAGGTCCCGGAGCGGGTGGGTGCTGCACCCTGGAAGTGGAGAACCCCGCCTTTAAGGACACGCAAAGCTGGCCGCCTGCCAGACGCCGTGGTCAGGGGGAGGAGATGGGACTGTCCTCCGGGCCTGAGGTGGCAGGATCACCAGGGGACCCTGGGTCACCTGTGTGGCAGCCTCTGAGGCTGCCCCAGCTCCCAGCCCGGTCCTCGGTGCAGGTCAGGAGCTGCTGGGATTCCTGTTTCACTGAACGATTGGTTCTTACCTTCTCTGCAGTGTTTCCCATGGGGTGCAGACCCACCGCCCGGGTGGCTCATGCGTATCCCAGCAGCTCACGGGGTCCTCGTCTCCTGAGCCCCCCATGCAGTGGCGATGTCCAGGTCCAGGTGGCCAGGGGCCTCCTCTCCTGTGTCCTGGGCCCGTGGGTCCTGTTGGGTCTGAGCCACATCTGATCACCGGTTTACGGTTCCTGTACTTGCTGATTCTCCTCCACCGTGGCTGTGGGACAAGCACCCAGCGGGGCTGGGCACACAGGTGCTTGGTCTCCTTTCTGGAGGGTCGCTGATAAGGGCCTCGATGTCCGGCGTTGTGAAGACCCCACTGGGTTCTCTGTGCCTCAGGAATGCTGGTGGGTTTGGCAGCCAGTGTCCACTGAGAGGCAGTCTCTGGGGCCAGGGGACCCAAGCATGAATCTCACTTGCCACTGGACCACTACTCTGGACGCCAAGTTTGTTTGTAAAGTGAAGTGAAAGCCACTGATGGCCCTTGGGCTCTTCCTCTAGCCACGGTGGACTGAGATTGTCAGCCATCCCTGTTGTAGATCTGGGAGTCTTTTTTTTTTTTTTTTGAGACAGAGTCTCACCAGTTGCCCAGGCTGAGTGCAGTGGCCGACCGGCCTACTGCAAGCTCCTCAGCCCTGGGTTCACGCCATTCTCCTGCCTCAGCCTCCGGAAAGTAGCTGAGACTACAGGCTACCACCCCGCCTGGGCTAGCTTTTTTGTATTTTTTTTAGTAGAGACGGGTTTCACCCTGTTAGCCAGGGATGGTCTCTGACAAGTCCCGACCTCGCGGATCCGCCTGCCTCGCCTCCCACAGTGCTGGGATTACAGGCTTGAGCCTCGGTCACACCGCCAGATCTTGGGAGTCTTGTGCTGAGGTTGGGTGTAAGGAAATGGAACGCGCCCCCATCCCCACCTCGGCCCATTCCTGGAGCCATGCTAAGTTCCTGAGAGCATGAGGTGCCCCTGCCCAGCCTATCCCGAGACTGTTCACCAACCTGTGGTCTGCAGAGATCAGGTGGGACCAAGCCGGGGTCTCAACGGTCAGGCCTGGAAGGCCGTGCTCTCCCCGGACCACCAGGGGCTCAGCCACACTTTCGGGGCCCAGCGAGGATGTCCATGGGTCACCCCTGGTTCTTTGATCCTGATTTAGAATCTTAATCTCTGTACTCAGGAAAGGCTTAGGAGTCGAGAGCTGCAGAGATAAAGCAACAAGGGACCCCCAGCAGGGACTGGAGGGATCCTGAGCCCCCCTGGAGCTGCTGGTGGTTCTGAGGTGCTGCAGACGTGAGTGCCCAGACCTGCACGGGGCCCCTCGGTCTTTGGACCCTGGCACTGTTGGACAGATCTCCCCGCAGGCTCCCCAGCCATTTGCAAACGAACAAGGCAGAGAGCTGGAGAGAGAAACCAAGAAGGAACACCTGCCTCTGCTCTGGTAATTAATTCAGGTTGAATTAAAAAGGGACCGGCGTGTCCACAGACGCAGCGGGCAGAGGAAATTGATTTTCTCCAGCCCAGCAAGAGACATCTTGCTGTGAGATGTCCCTTCCTCTGCTTGTGGCCCTGTCCCCAGACGCCCGGGTGGGGGCCTCTGTGTTCTGGGTGCTGTCTTCCACCTTCGAAGGGATGGCTTAGACCCGGGACGGGGCTGGGGCCCCTCAGCTGCCTTGTGCACCCTGGGGCTGGAGCTCTGTCGACGCAGTGGTGGACGTGGGATTGGCGGCAGGGACCCTGAACCCCGGCCCCACAGCCTGACGTCAACAAGAAGGTCGTGGTGAGGAGCGGAGGAGGGGCTGGGGGGTCAGGAGCCTCCCTTCCCGCGATGCTGAGGGGGACTGTGGGGCAGGCTGGATGCATCCCACAGGGCGGGCTTTCCACGGCTGGGAGGTCCCTCGGGGCCTGTGAGCAGCTTCCCAAGGGGTGGAAGCGAGTGCACCTGCTGTTCCCAAGTGCGGGAAGATTCCGGGAGGGCAGGGCCATTGGTTCTGCTCTGAACCAGAAGACCACCTGCCCCCGGTGTTGGAGAATTTGCTGCAGACCTGACCTGCCAGGGCAGGGGTTAGACTCCCCACCTCACCCAGCCAGGGCCTCTTTTCTGCCCGCAGGTGGGTGCGAGCAGGCCTCCCCCAGTCATTCGACTTCTGTAGGGCTGAGCTTCACTGCCCTGGACATGAACAGACAAGAACTCGACCGAGGCTGCCCATGGACAGCCAGCCAGGCTCCCCTCAGCCTCTGACCCACCGCCTGGCTTGGGCACAATGGCTCCTCTCTGCCAGTGGCTGGGGGCAGCCTGGGGCACCCCTGAGCTACAGGAGCCCTGGAATCCTGAGAGGCCACCACCTCCTCCCCTCCTCCTCCCTCCTCTCCCCTCTCCTCCTGAGGGAGCGTCTCCCCCCTTCCCGTCCTCCTTCCCTCCCCTCCCTCCCTTCCCTCCTTCCTCCATCCCTCCATTCCCTCAGACCCTCCTTTCCATCTCCTCCCTGATGGTTCCATCATCCTCCATCTCATCCCTCCTTCCATCATCATCATTCCATCATCATTTCATCATCTCATCTGGGATTATCACATCATTCCATCATCATTCCACTCATCGTTGGTTGCATCATCATCATCATCCCTCCCTCCCCTCCCCTCCCTTCCTGCCCAGTCCCAGCACCTGGTTTTCAGCAGGGGCTGGGGGATTTGGCTCAACCTGGGCCTGGGTTTGGAGGAGCTTGTCCCTCTCACGCTCCTCGTATGCCCTGTGAAGCCTCAGCCAGGAGCAGGCACGGAGCCTATCCCGGCCTCATGGCCTTGCAGTCCGAGATGTCGTGTTCAAGCTGCCACTACCCATGTCCCCCGCCCCCTTGTGGGAACCCCATGATGCTGTATGGTCCTGGGCTTCAGAGCTACCGCCCTTTGTCCACTCACTAGTGTGGTTGTGTGGTTCTCTGAATAGCCTGCGTCTCACGCTCGACCCTCAGCGTGTGCAGCTCAGGGAGAGGGTTTACCTCATTCACTGCTGGGCCCCCTGGTCTCACGGTGCTGGCTGCAGGCACAGGAACCCCCAGAAACCTCGAGGCCTGGCCTGGTCTGGCAGGCGGGGCCTGCAGGGAGCCAACAAACAGGACCTCCCTGCCCTGGGCCACCCAGAAATGATGAATGCGGGCAGCTCTGGAGGCTTTGTTTCTCCCGGGCCGGGATGGGGGTGCGGGTGGCTGGGGGGCACGGCCCGGGCCAGTGCCTGTCTTATCTCTCGCAGGCCTCTCTGGTTTCAACCTCTTATTTGTTCTGACATTAGGTGAGGTTTATCTCCTGCTCGTGGCTTCTCGATACAACCCCAGATGCGGCTGGGAGTTTCTCTGGGGTTCTGGGGCCCTTGGGGGCTGGTTGAGAGGGGACTCACTGTCCACGAGGGGCTTCACCCCCACCCAGAGCCTGAGCTCCAGGGGCCTGAGAGACGCCACGGCCTGCAGGTGCCGCGAGGCTCTGTTTTCTTGTTTCTGCTCCTTTCTTTTAAAAAGGGTGCAGTTTCTTCCTCTAGAGCAGGGACCCATCGTGGTGGTTCAGACCCATCGTGGTGGCTCTTGCCTGGTGGCCGAGGGCTGCCCTGCTCCGGCCTCTGGGACGCACCTGTGGGCTGGGCCATTGGAGTCTGGGGCTTCGGCTGCACTTGGGGCCTGCATGTTGAACTTGTGCCCTGGTGAGGTGTGGCTGGAGCCACCAAAGGCCAAGGGCCCAGAGAGGACTCTTCTTACCCAGGCTGAGGCCCACAGGCTGGACCCCACCTCTTCCTGCTCCAGGGCCTCCTTCCCGACCCCCTGGCTCTGCTCCCCTCATCCGGCCGCCCCAGAGGCCCTTCCTGTCGGCTCACTAGGCTCTCAGGAGGGTCAATCCAAAACGAGTGGAGACGGGACTCGATACCCGCAGCCGGGAGCAAAGCGGGCCAGAAATGTGGCAGGTGTCATCAGAAGCCTGATTAGATTCTCCGTAGAGCTGGAAACACAAATATTGATAGAAGTCGGAAGACTTAGTGATCTCTGGTCAGATATGATGTCACCTGGAACACCTGTTTCTGGACAGAGTTTTGAGAACATGTGACCTGTGTCACACGCTGGCACTGCCAAGGGAGGCTGATAGTGTAATCGCCGCGAGGTTTCTGGCCGGGCCCGAGGGATAAGGACGACAACGTGTGGCCCCGGGCGGGCTGTTTGCTGAGCTGCCAGCACCGACCGCTGGGGCCCGGCCTGCAGGACTCACCAAACCCTGCCGTCCCGGTCTGGCCCGGCCTGGCCAGCAGACATGGGCCAAACAGTGAGCTGTTCTCCAGCCCCCGGAACTTATCTTGAGTCAATAGAAATGCTGGGCAGTTATAGAGGCTATTAACAGCGGCCAGGAGACAAGGGCTGCATTCAGGCCCGCAGCCTCGTTTCCAATGAGCTCAGCTGTTCCACAGCTGGGGCCAGGGACAGACCCGCACCCCCGCCAGCCAGGCCTGTCTTCCCCACTGGTAAACAAGGGGGCGGGAGACAGGGGACGAGGGACAGGGCGCCGAGTGCCTGGGAGCTGGACACACGGCCACGTCGAGGGGCCCGAGAAGGTCCTCACACACCTGCAGTGAGGCCCAGGTACTTGAGCAGGGCAGTGGCCAGGGTGCACGGGAGCTGCCTACACAGGTGCAGGTGAACCAGGAGGTGGCCCATGGCCATTTCCTCCTTTTGCAGGACTCACCAGGACACGACTGATAACACCTGCTCCCACAAGACAGGGTTTCTAGAAAAACATGCTTGATGGTCAAAAAAAGTTTGGAGTCCTCAAAGTAAGCAAAAGTAGTGGGAACCCACACACCACATCCCAGTACTTCCAGAGTGTTGAGGGCTGCAGGAGACCCTCACTGTCAGAAACATGCCTGGTGTGGACCAGTGAGCGGAAGGAGACGTCATCCTCACTGCTACATCCTGTCCTGTCTGCTCGGGTGGCTCTGGACAAGCTGAAGACCACTAGGGACAGGCGTGGATGCCAGGGGACAAGCGTGGACACCAGGGGACAAGCTGTCCATTGATCTGGCCACACAGGCTGGTGCTTCTCACACATTGCCAAATGCAGGAATCGCCTGGGGGTCTTGTGATTGATTCAGAAGGTCGGGGCACAGCTCTGTGATGCTGGAGCTGCAGGTCCAGGAACCCAACTTCGAGTACCCAGGCTGGGGATGACTCTGGTGGGGGGGGAATTGTCACCTCTAAAGAAAAAATGTTTCCATTAAGCAATGCTCGGTTTGCCCTGAAGAGTCCAGGGTGGTGAGAGATGACAATTTGAGGGGCTGCCCCTCTGGAGTAGGGGATGGGGCAGTTCACAGTGGAAGAGGCACCCACACAGGCCGGAAGGCATGGAGACCCTCAGGTTATACAGTTACCCAGGCCGCTCAACAGCATGGCTCCTTCAGCCTGCACTGTCCTGCCCCGCATTGTGAACTGGTGATGCATTTTAGCACAGAGCCTTCCCCCCGGGGCCTGCGTTTCAGCACAGAGCCTTCCCCAGGGCCTGCATTTTAGTGTAGAACCTTTCCTAGGACCTGCAGCTGGAAAGTCCCTGTACTGGATTGGACGGTAACCCCTCAAAGTTCATGCCCACCCAAACCCTCAGAATGTGACCTTTGGAAAGAGGGTCTTTGCAGATGTAATTAGCTGAGGACCTCAAGATGGAATCATTTTGGATTTCCAGTGGCCTTGAATCAAATGACAAGTGTCCTTTTCCAAAAAGGAGAGCAGAGAGAAGCAGGCCGTGGAGACAGAGATTCGAGTGGCACGGCCACAAGACAAGGAGTGGCAAGGACTGTGGCCAGCACCAGAGGCAGGAGGGGCCTGGAGCCAACCCTCCCTTGGCCTTCAGGGGGACCCACCCTGCCGGCCTCCTCAGTTCAGACTTCCGGCCTCTGGAGCCGTAAGACCCTTCTGTTGTGTTAGGCCCTGCTGTGCACGGTAATGTATTCCAATGAGATGCCCAGGAGCCTCACATAACCTTTTCCTTGTTCCTCGGTAACCCTCGGGCAAGGTTGCTATCACCTCTTTGTGCAGTGCACACTCACCGCGCCCTCCTCCCATGTGCCGGGTACAGGAGTGCCACACGGAGGGTGCCGTTCTTCCCTCAGAGGGATTTGTTGCTTTAATAGACACTAAGTGTCCTGACCCACGGCCCCTCGGGCCACCTTCAAGTCCACTTGCAGGTGCATCGGACGGCTCCCATGCACCCTGACTGATGCCCCTCTCAGGTCCCTGCATCCCACGGCTGCTCTGCACGGGGGGCTGGAAACGTGCTCAGCCTCACTCAGAGCAGCCCCAAAGTGCCAGGCGTTATCGTCTGCAGGGGCAATCTCAGGCCAGTGACAGATGCCAGTCCTGGAAAGATAGCCAGCGTTCCTGTCCCTCCACAGGGCGGTGTGGAGGTGTGTTTCACAAGAAGCTCCTCAGGGGTTACCAGCACGGCGGGGCCCCCGCTGCCTGCAGCAGAACCTGCTCCTCTGCAGGTCGTCAGCCCACCCCTTCCCTGTGCTTCCGAGACCACCTCCCAAAGTAGACCCTCCACCGAACCCTTGCCTGAGGTCCTGATTTTGGGCAAATCCAAAGCGAGACCCACGCTGGGATCCAAATGCTCCCCTGCTTAGGCCAGTCCTTTAGGAGAGGACGTCACAAGGTAGCCAGAGCCAGGGTCTTGGGGCTTCATCCGACGCCTCTGTGGGAAGATAGCAGGCCCCAAATGGTGGCCGCCTCCAGGAACTTCCCAGTGCTCTGAGGGAAGCAAAGCGTGTGGTCTGTTCCCTATGGAGCTTGGAGCAGCCTGGGGATGGAGGCCACCTCTGGGGAGGAGGGGCTGGTATGGGCTTTGGCCATCCAAGCCCTCGGTGAATGATTTCTGGGCACTGACTGTGTGCTGGGCACGGTGCTGAGATGCACTGGGGTTGCATCAGTGAGGGGGAGTGGAGTATAATGGGGAAAAGGCACCTAGTTTCATCTGGGAATGTTCTGGCTGGACAGGAGGGTCTGGAGGCTGAGGCTTGAAGCTGGGAGTTTAAGACTAGCCTGTGCAACGTAGCAAGACCTCGTCTCTACAAAACATTTAAAAATTAGCTGGGTGTGGCGGCACTTGTAGTCCCATCTACTTGGGAGGCTGAGGGCGGAGGCTCTTTTGAGCCTGGGAGGTCAAGTCTAGAGTGAGCTATGATCATGCCACTGCACTCCAGCCTGGGTGACTGAGTGAGACCCTGTCAAAAAAAAAAAAAAATTAAGAAAGAAAGGAGATTCTGCTGAAAGCTAAGTTTCTCTGGAAGATGGACTGACCAAGAGAGATACTGAAGCTTGGGCTTTGGGAGGGAACAGGACTCAAGCCCAGGGTGTGTCCAGGGCTCACAATAGCAGCAAACATGATTATTGCTGCGTGTTTCCCGTGTCCCCCAGGGTGCATCTCACTTTTCAACCCTCCCAACAAGCCTGGAGCCCTCTTCTGCAGTGGAGGTAACTGAGGCTGAGAGTACAGAAGGGGCTTTCCTGGACCATGCACAGCGACCTGAGGTGCTAGAGCCACTGGGTGCATGGCTCCCATCAGGAGCACCTGGAGGCCTCCAGCAGAGCTGCCCACCCTGCCCTTAGGACCCCGGCAGCCAGCACGTGCCCTGGACGCTGCCATCCTCATCGCACAGAGCAGGGGTCCTGCACGGAGTCCTGCCTGCCTTACACCTGGGAAGGTATGGAGGAGAGTGAGAGATCCAGCTCTCCCACTCCAGGCTCTGCAGCCCTAGGAGATCAGCTCATCTTTGCAGTCTGTCTCCCCATCTCTGAAAGGGGCTAGCAGTTCTTTCAGAGCAGGTCACTATGAAGAAGCCACCACCGATGTTGCTGTCCAGCCAGGCACCTTTGGAGGCCCACGGAGCCCACCCGCCACCATGAAAATGGGCACAGGCAGACACCCTTGCAGGAGAGCAGAGTGCTGGGTGGGGAGCAGTGAGCCTCACAGAGTCTCCTGGCCCCGCAGCCCTGTCCAGAGCGAAGGTCATTGCCCAGACAGCCGGCAGGAGGGCTTTGGCCTGGCCTGGTGTCCACTGAGCACTCCTGGCCCACGGGATTACTCTGAGCCTGGGCTGCCCTGTTCCTAAGACCCAGAGGGACACCCAGAGGACACAGGAGTTCAGGCGCACCCTGGCTGCGGACCCCTGCTCTCGCCCCGTGTCCTCGGCAGCGTGGCACGCTCCCCTCACCCCTGTTGTCACATACGCCGCGTCAGGACAGAAATTCAAATTGCGGGCTGTTGGCGCCTGCCAGCTCTCGCTGCCAGCCTAGCCTAATTACTGAATTTGCACTAATTCTCATGCCATTAACATGCTGCCTAAAATAACATTGCCTAGAAAACGAGCTTGTCGATGACACTATTTTTATCAGTTTTTTAGAAAAAAAAAGAGGCACACTGTCGGTGTTTCCAGATGTTTCCCATTTCTTCCCCTTTATTTGCTCTGTGTGTGGTGCTAAACTTAGAGGCAGGAGTGCTGGGAGACGTTTAGAGGGATATCAGCGTCTCCACGGGTTAGACCCGAACACGCCTGTCTTCTGGTGAGGGCCCGTCGGGGTTAACAAGCATCACCCATGAGGGACCAGGACGACAGGCTCCTCCGCTGGTCCAGGGGAGCCCTGAATGGAGTGCAAAGGCCACAGACACATCCCTAGCTATGGGGTCCCATGTGTGCGTAGCCATGCAGATGCCTGCTGTGGCCAGGGCAGCGGTCAACTCATGAGCACGTCCTCTCCTGACTTCCCTTCCTCTGGCTTCCTCAGGTTTCCTCCCAAATAAACCACCTGCACTGAAATCCCTGCCTCAGGCTCTGCTTTTTGAGGAATCTGGACTAAGACAGCATGTCTGTCTGTCTGTCTGTCTGTCTGCGGGCCTGGGTGGAAGGCATGGGACAGGTGCACGTCATGTAATGTTTGTTCACATAATACCAGTGGAAGGCAGAGAATAAATACCCTTACACCCACCCAAAGGGACAGTGCCCACATTTGGGTTTGTTGTTTCCTTTATGCTTGGCAGAAGGGCTCCTGCAGAGGGAGGTTGGAGTTCGAGGAGGCCTTGAGGGGAGACGCCCTTGATCCTGCTGCCCGTGGAGCCTGTGTCCAGGCATCAGCCTCTGTGTCTGGGGCTGTTTCACGGAGACCAGGAGGATGCCTGGAGGCAGGGCTGTGCCCTCAGGCTTCACGTCTGTGGCATTCAGGAGGAACCCGGCTCGGACTACCCCACATAAGAAGGGGTTTAAATGGTCTTTTGAGATGCTTAGGTTGGCTGCCAGTGTGGACTTGAGGATGAATTTGATTCATCTCTGCTGTGTCCCAGAACCCTGGCTTACATAGGCCATCTGTAGTGTGGCCTGTCTAGGACAACTTCCCTCATGGTGGATGGGAGAGAGCCCCAGCATCCTCCATGGCAGTGGAAGACAGACATCCTCCTTGGTGGAGACCCGGGCGTCCTCCATGGCGAGGTGGAGAGGTTCCAGGCGTCCTCCATGGTGGAGAGAGGCCGGGCGTCCTCCATGGCAGTGGAGACCGGGGCGTCCCTCATGGCCAGTGGAAGGATTCAGGCGTCATCCATGGCGGTGGGAGAGGCGGGCGTCCCTCATGGCAGTGGAGAGGGATTCAGAGGCGTCCTCCATGGCGGTGGGGAAGCCCCGGGCGTCCTCCACTTGGGAAGGCGGGAAGACATCCCCTCCGCCGTGACCCAGAGGCCCTGGCGTCCCTCCATGGCGGTGGAGAGTTCAGAGCGTCCTCCATGGCTGGTCAAGCCTGGAGCGTCCTCCATGAGTATTAGACAGGGTTCAGACGTCCCCATGGTGGTGGAGAGGCCCGGACGTCCTCCATGGCGGTGGAGAGGTTCAGACGTCCCCATCACGGTGGAGAGGCCCGGACGTCCTCCATGGCGGTGGAGAGGCCCAGATGTCCTCCATGGCAGTGGACAGGTTCAGACGTCCTCCATGAGTGGTGGGGCCGGACGTCCTCATGGCCGGTGGAGAGAGGTTCAGGCGTCCCATGTGGTGGAAGGCCGGACGTCCTCCATGGTAGGTGGAGAGGTTCAGGCGTCCCATGTGGTGGAAGTGGACGTCCCCATGGTGGTGGGAAGTTCGGAGGCGTCCCCGTCCTTGGTGGGGAAGCCGAGACATCCTCCATGGTGGAGGTTCAGGCGTCCTCCATGGTGGAGGCCCCAGGCGTCCTCCATGTGTGGACAGGTTCGGACATCCTCCGCTAGGTGGAGGCCGGACGTCCTCCATGGTGGTGGAGAGGTTCAAGGCGTCCCCATGAGGTGGAGGCCGGGCGTCCTCCATGGTGGAGAGGTTCAGGTGGCGATTCTCCATGGCAGTGGAGAGCTAGGCGTCCTCCATGGCAGTGGACAGGTTCAGACATCCTCCATGGCGGTGGAGAGGCCCGGACGTCCTCCATGGTGGTGGAGAGACTCAGAGGTTCTCTGCCAAGGTGGAGGCCGGACGTCCTCCATGGTGTGGAGGACCCCAGGCGTCCCCATCCTGGGGTGGAAATTTGGACGTCCTCCTGTAGGGTGGAGGGCCGGTCCTCCCATGCTCAAGTGGAGACTGAGAGGTTCTCTATGGTGGTGGAGGCCGGGCCGTCACCTCCAAAGTAGTGGAGGCCTGGAGTTTCCCATCATCCTAGTAGAGGCCCTGGATGTCCCCCATAGTGATAGAGGCAGGCGTTCCATCGTGGGAACGATGGAAGCCTGGACATCCCCATGGTGGTGGAGAGGGCTGGATGTCCCCCATGATGGTAGAGGGGCCTGGGTGGTGGAGAACTTTCTACCACAATGGGCCTCCTTTCTCTCATGATGGGAGCCCTGGGCATTTACAGTTGGGAGGGGCCCGGGTGTCCCCGTCCCATGCTCTGGGACTGGGGCCTAGGCAGCCAAGACTGCCATCATTTGCCAGGACTGGGCCCGTGCCCATAAAATGAGCCAACCCTAGTGGCCTGTGGGTAGGACTGTGGCTCAGCCCCTAGTCCTGCAGACCCAGGTGCCCCAGTGGCCAGGTGTAGGATGCTCACGGGGGAGGGCACGCTTAGAGCACCAGGGTGGGAACAGGAGGACCCACATTCCCTCTTGCCCCCTCCACAGGCTATGGTGCCTAGCCCAGAGATTCCTGTCCTGCTGGCACCTCTGCCATAATCTCAGCATGTCCCCAGCTGGAGAGGACAAAGGTGGCCCCACCAGGGCACTGCAGGGGAATGTGATGGCCACTGCACCGTGCCCAGTGCCTTCTGTGCACCTGTGACCCTTGGTGGGCCACGCAAACCTGCAGCCAGGGTCTGGGGACCTCTGGAGGGGATGGATCCCTGGAACAGCAGAGGCGGGTATCGCTGCAAGGGCATCTCTGCCCCAGATGGAGCAGCAAAGGGGCCCTGCACTCTAAGGCAGAGTCTGTATCCCTCTAGTGCCTAGAATTTCAAACCAGCCCCAATTTCTAGGGCTGGCAAAAAATACCTCCCACAGTTCTTTGCCTTGCTAGATGCTTTTAGCACTGCATAGTGTCCTGTAGTGCACATGAGTACATATGGCATGTGTGCACCCTGGAGGAATCATGAGCTCCTGGCAGGCAGGAGTGGGCACATTAATGCCTGACATATGTATATGTAATGCATATTTATGCATCTTAGAGTGAGCGTATAGGCATATGTTTATATGATGTAATGCTTCTGCATGCCATTATTAGGTGCATGTGCTTATGTGTAACATTACCACGTATTTTATGTAATGCGTATTATATTTCTAATAATAGCTACTAATATGTGCATGTGTTTTACATGTGTTTCTGTTTACGTGTGTGCATGTGTGCCTATGTAATGCATGTTTCTATATCCACTGCATGTAAGATTATGTAATGCTTGTATCTATGTATCAGTGTATCTACATTTGTGCCTGCGTGGTGTTTCTGTGACTGATGTTTACGTTTGTATGTCTGTGTGTGTGTTTCTGTGTGCATGTGTGCACATCTGTGCATATGTTTGTGCGTGCATGTATGTGTACTGTTTTCTGTGTGCATGTGGCGTGGAGGCCTGTATATATTTATGTCGCATGTATGCACATGTAATGGGTGCAACGTATGGATACGTTTGTATGTATATGTCAATGGCATTTCTGCATGTATGTGGGTGCACTTGTAGTAGTAGTAATGTGTTTGCGTATGGATTGTATTGCTGATAATGTGTACATTTGTGTGTATGTGTGTGCATGTGTGTGTTTCTGCGTGCATTTGGGTGTCAATGTGTGCGCGTTTGTGGTATTAGTAATGTTTCTGCCATCCGTAGTGGGTGCATGTAATAATGCACGTTGTGTAATAATGTGTAAGGTTTTTGGGCTTTGCGCTGAGTGTTGGCACAATGACTTTTACTATTGCAGGTGCTGTGTCTCTAGGGACCAAGTGGAAGTTGAGATCGCAGCTGGACAGCTACTACACCAATGCAGAAAGAAGGAGATGGCGGCTTGGGTACCAGCGCCGGGGGAGTGGGGGAGGAGATGGTTGCTTGGGCCAAAGGGTGGTGCTGAAGTTGGGAGAAGGGGTCTGATTCCAGGTATGTGTTGAAGGTGAAGCCAACAAGAGTCGCTGACAGAGTCAATGTGGGGATGAGAGGATGGGAGGGTCTGATCTGAGCCCGGGGTCTCGCCTAACTCGCTAGAGGGATGAGTCCACACCGATCCAGGTGGCATGTGGGGATGGACAGTGCAGGGAGGACAATGGGGAGTTTGTTCTGAAAATGTCCTGGCTGAGATGCCTCCTGGAAGTCAAGGTCAAGAAGCCTCTTGGATTTAAATCTAGAGTTGAGAGGAGACGTTGCCCTCCAGGGGTCCGTATGAAAGCTTCAGGTGCTTCCGGGGGACCCTCTGGCACGACAGGTCTGAACCCATCTTTCCCTCTCCAGTACTGCAGGGCTCCCACAGTTCTGCTTAGATTCCTAGCAGCCTCTGCTCAGCCTCTGTGCGCTCACCCTGTGCTGCTGGTAAATAGACACCCCGGACGGTCGGGATCCTTTAATAGACATCCCGGACGGTTGGGATCCTTTCCTCTCCCCAGGATCTTGTCTCTCCAAGCCCTGGCAATGTGAGCAGTCCTGAACTCTGATTTTCATCTTCCTGCTGGCATGACAGTGTGGAAAGCTCCTCTGAGCTTCTCGGATTCTCAGCAGGCCTCCCTGCTCAGCTTCTCAGCATCTCCGGTCATGCCAGTTATGGGTTTGCGGTTGCCCCAAAGGGTGCAGAAGTTCAGCTCACCTCCTGTTTCCCTCCCCCACAATATCTTGGGCCTTCAGGTCTTGGCTGCCTTGGTAACTCTCTGACACATTAGAATACATGTGGTCATTTGTTTTCTCCAACCTGGTTGATGGAAGCCAAAAGCAGACTCCTTTTTTTGTTGTTGTGTTGTGTTTGTTTGTTTGACACAGGGTCTTGCTCTTTTACCCAGGCTGGAGTGCAGTGATGCGGTCACAGCTCACTGCATCCTCGACCTCCTGGGCTGAAGCCATCCTCCCGCCTCAGCCTATTTCTTGAGTAGCTAGGACCACAGGTGCACACCACCATGCCCAGTTCCCTTATTTTTGTAGAGATGGTGTTTCATCATGCTGCCTTCCACTTCGGCCTCCCAGAGTGCTGGGATTGCAGGTGTGAGCCACTGTGCCCAGCCTCCTCGTTTTTCTTAGAGTTGAGTTTCATTTTATGGATCTATTATGATTTATATAACAACCTCTTATCAACGGGCTTTTAGGCCTTTGTAAATAATGCTGCAGTGAGTAATTTCACACATAGACGACCTCACCTGTGCTTGATGGTATCTATAGGATAAGCAAAATTGCTGGGCCAAAGGGCAGATGCATTTACATTTTTATTGATGTTGCCAACTTGGTGGTCATAAACGCTGTGCTAACTTGTACTTTCATCAGCTATGTACGACAGCGCCTGCTTCCCCGCAAGTTTGTCAACAGCGAGGGTTGCCTGGCATTTTGCTTTTTGCCAGTCTGACCCGTCATAAAATGGAACCTCCATTTAGTTTCAATTTGCGTTTCCTTGTTATGAGTATGGTTGGGCGCCCTTCTGTGTGTTAAAATGCCAGTTGCCCATTTAAGTTCTTTACTCATGTTTTGATGAGTTTGCTGGTCTTTATCTCATTGTTTTCAGGAGGTTTTTTTTTTTAATGTATTTGGGAAAGCAGCACTTTGTCTACTATATGAATTGCTAACGCCTTTTCCTCAGTTGGTGGGCTATCTGTTAATTTTGGCTTGTAGTATTTTAATATTAATATTTCTTTTCTTTCCTTCTTTCTTTCTCTCTCTCTCTCTCTTTCTCTCCCTCCTTCCTTCCTTCCTTCTCCTTCCTTCCTTCTCCTTCCTTCCTTCTCCTTCCTTCTCCTTCTTTCCTTCCCTTCCCTTCCTTCCTTCCCTCCCTCCCTCCCTCCCTCTTTCTCTCTCTCTCTCTTTTTCTTCTTTCCTTCTTTCTTTTCCTTCCTTCCTTCCTTCCTTTCTTTTCTTTTCTTTTCTTTTCTCTCTCTTTCTCTCTTTCTCTCTTTCTCTCTTTCTCTCTTTCTTTCTTTGCAGTCTCACTCTGTCACCCAGGCTGGAGTGCTGTGCAGTGGCACGATCTCAGCTCACTGCAACCTTCACCTCCCTGGTTCAAGTGATTCTCCTGCCTCAGCCTCCTGAGTGGCTAGGATTACAGGCGCCCACCACCACACCCGGATGATTTTTGTATTTTTAGTAGAGACGGGGTTTCGCCAAGTTGGCCAGGCTGGTCTTGAACTCCTGACCTCAGGTGATCTGCCTGCCTCAGCCTCCCAACGTACTGGGACTACAGGTGTGAGCCACTGCACCTGACCGATGTCCTGCATATTTCTTATTAGGCTTATTCCTAGAAGTTTGTTGTTTTTGCTACTGCTAAAATATGCTATTTAATTTCACTAACTTTGGTAACCGAGGCCAGAGCTACGGGAAACTCTAAATAAAGTCAACCCAACCAACCAGGCAAATAGCAAGAGCTTACTGAGCCTCTGTGTCGTCCTCACAATCTTGTCGGAATGAAGCTGCCCCGTTGGGTGTTGCAGGGACAAGAGAGTAGAAGATTCAATCCTTGCTTTTAAGTTGTTCAAAATTGATTGAAAAAGACATAGAGAGACACAAAGACACAGCCTGGATGGGGACAAGTGGGCGGCCCCAGGTGAGGGGCAGGTACCAAGGTCATCACAGGCACTTGTGTTCAGGCCCTCCGGGTGGCAGCGGGGAGGGTCGAAAGGGGACTGTGGCCGACAACAACACGGGCAGAGGACTGGCCAAGCAATTTCTAAGAGAAAAAAGAACACCTACGATGAACACGGGGAAAACACACCCTCCTCTCCAGTGCTTAAAAAAAGTGACACTCGGCTGGGCGCGGTGGCTCAAGCCTGTAATCCCAGCACTTTGGGAGGCCGAGATGGGCGGATCACGAGGTCAGGAGATCGAGACCATCCTGGCTAACACGGTGAAACCCCGTCTCTACTAAAAATACAAAAAAATTAGCCGGGCGAGGTGGCGGGCGCCTGTAGTCCCAGCTACTCGGGAGGCTGAGGCAGGAGAATGGCATAAACCCGGGAGGCAGAGCTTGCAGTGAGCTGAGATCACACCACTGCACTCCAGCCTGGGCGACAGAGTGAGACTCCGTCTTAAAAAAAAAAAAAAAATATGTGGCACTCTAGTGGCCCAACGAAGTGGCAAAGATTTCCTTCAAGGTTGAAACCTTGGGTAGGAGTCTTCAACAGAAACAGAGGCCGGGGGAACGGCCACCGTCCCTCCACGCACCCATCTGGGCAGCGGCACAGTGGGCCACGACCCCAAGCGTGTCCCGTGCGCCGAGCACCCGTCCCACCCCGGGAAAGCAACAGAGAGCCAGGCAGGTGTGGGAAGTCGCGTTCTGGCTGGGGAAGCAGATGACACCCAGGTCAGCGAGTGAATATGGAAGCGTGAACTGCAACCAACGTCACCCCACAAGAGGGAATGCGCGGGTGACTGAGGGAGGGAGTTGTGGGGATCATGGAGTGCGCGTGTCCTTCTCAGAGGGTGATCTGAAGGGGAGGTGGCCTCTGAGCAGAGAGGTGAAGAATGCAAAGGGACCGGCCGCGTGGAGACAGGGAGGAGGAACAGCGGTCCAGGCAGAGGGCATAGAATGAGCCAAGGCTCTGGTCTGGGAGCCGTGGTGGGCAGGGCGGGCATCTCTCTTTCTCCCCGTGGTCTACGGGCTTCTCCATGTGCGCGTTTCACAGCACGGTGGCCTCAGAGCATCCAGACGGCTAACTGGACAGCTGCTCAGGGTTGCAAGTGCCTGTTTCCAGAAACCAGGCTGACACCAACGGCTCCTGTGACTTCAGACCTCACAAGTCAAGCAGATTGTTTCTGCCGTCACCACAAGCCCACCCTGGAGGCCAGGGCAGGGGCCTGGACCTCACCTTCTTATCAGTCTCTCATAAGAAGAGCCCCTGGCTGGGCTGGGAGATGTCATTGTGTCCGTCATGGAGCGGCCAGTAGGCAGAGTGAAGTGTGAAGCATAGAGGCCGGCAGAGACCCGATGGTGCAGGCACCTGGCAGGTGGACGGAAGACAGTGGCTATGAGATTCAAAGTGCCGACTGAAAGGACTCATCCCGGCTGCCTGTGCACCAGAGCTGCATGCAAAAGGCAAGGTGGGCGTGGGGAGACCGGGCAGGACCCTGTTGCAACAGAGACGGAAAAGGGTCCCACAGCACCTGCTCGGTCCCCCGGCCACACCTGAGGTCCTCCCCTAACAGGGACCAGACCTTTCCTCACGCTCTTGGCCAAAATGAGATGACCATCTTGGTGGTGTGTGTGCTGCAAAGCGAGCCTGCCAGGCCAATTGGAATACGTTCAGCAGAATAATACCCAACTGTAATTCAAGCAAAGACAAACATCTCCTGTAAAGCTCACGGCATTCGGAGAAACATGGGAGAATTCCTGCCTCCGTGCGGGGGCCAATCAGATAGGGCCACTCCTGAGTTGCTGTGTGTTGGGAAATGACCTAATAGCCTTACAGGTTGTTACTGATTAATTTTGTTTGATGTGGGAGGCTGCATGGATTTTTAATAAGGGCTACTTGTAATTGCAGGCCGACTGAAGCTTCCAGAATCGTGAAGTGCATTTCAGGGAATTTTGCAAAACGCAGGATACAAGGCCTGCGTGCCCAGCACTCCCGGCTGGTAATTACATTCGAGCTGTTGTGTAGAGAGAACCTAGGGGCTCTCATTGACTAATGAGAGGAATTAGGGAGCTATTAGGGCCTGCTGGTGGGGCCTGGCTCTTCCCTTATAAATCTCCAGCCCGTCGATATCCTGGCCTCCCACTGAGGTGGGGTTTTAGTCTGTATATTAGAAAGTGCTGGAGAGGGGAAAACAAATACAGAGAAAACTTCTAAGTCCCCCAGGCCAAGGGAGACCCATGGGCCCCTGACATCTGTGCCAATGTGCTCTGCCCCTTTAAAAGGAGCCATGACGATGGCCAGGGTGACCACTCTGGGTGCTGGGTCCTGGGTCTGAACATGGCAGCTGCTCACTGGTGCATCCACAGCTTCACATGGGGGCGAGACCCTGTCTCAGTCGCCCCTGGAACAAGCCTTGTTTCTGGGCAGTGGCCACCTCTGTGGGTCTCTGGAAACTTGGCCATAGTGCCAGCTAGCTGGTGGGCAGGACACGGAGCGAGTGGGCTGGACTCACAGACAGCAGACCACCCAGTGCCTGGGGCGTCCAGGAAAACAGCACAAGGACAGAAACCAGCAAGAGCTGCATATGAGGGGAAGGAATGAGTTAGGAAGCACTGGGCTGCATGGAGCAGAAAAGACAAATCAGCTGTCTTCACTGAGAGAGAATGGACTGACGCCTGGGACAGGGAGGTCCCGAGGCAGGTGGAGTTCAGGCTTGGCTTGACCCAGGGGCTCAACAAGGCTGTCATGGCCTCAATTTCTTTCCATCTCTGCCCTCTGCATAGTTGGCCTTATTCCAAAGCCAGCTCTTCCTCATGGGCACAAAACAGCTGCTGCAGTGCCAGGCTTCACATCTGCATCCCACCCTGCCCAGGAGACAGGATGTGTCTGTCCCTGCAGTCTGCATGAGGAGCACCCTGATTGGATGCCTGGGCTATGTGAGCACATGGCCAGAGGACAGGACTGTGTGACGAATGTGAGGGAATCACAACTCCTTTGGAAGAGGGGTTGTGGGCAGCTTGGCCCAAGCACACAGAGACGGAGACGGATGGGTGAGGGACGAATGCTTGAACAGTGGAGCTGGAGCTGGAACTCAGAGCCGGATGGAAGGGAGCTTGCCCTCTGCACAAGGCATTTGGGTTTCATTTTTAAGATGATCAGGGGCTAGGAATGCTTTGGGCTGGAGAGAGGGAGGTCTATGCAGCTGGAGAGGGATTGTGGGGGGTGTGGGGGGGCCGGGGCCGGGAGGTGTGTGGGGCAGAGATGGTGGGTGAAGGGAGAGGGGCTGGGTGGGGCCCGGGAAGCCCAGTCTGCGCCACTCCTCCCTGTGGACTCACTCCATCCTCACAACCATTTGGCAGCAGCGTCTCCCCTCATCATGGAAGGAGAAGGGTGGGCAGGTGGCTGTCAGTGCCACTCCCATTTTCAAATGTGGAGGCTGAGACACAGAACCACAGGTTTCAAGATGACACAGCTGGTAAAGGGTTCGAACCCGGGCCTGTGGAACCCACTCCCACATGACACCCTTGAGGAACAGGGAGGCAGCTGGTGGTGGCTTCTGGGCAGACCCGAGGCTCCTACTTGGAGAGGAGATGGGTGAAGATCCAGACACCTGAGGAGACGGTCATGGGGCTGACTGGTGGGACAGGGGAGGTGAGCACAGGGCTTTCGACTTTTTGAGTTTGGGACAATGGTGGGTAAGTAGGCAGTTTTACCTGTGTCGGGAAAATTTTAAGACTTTGAAATGGGCAAAAAGGCTTGTGTGTCCCGTCTCCCGCACCCTTCCGGGGTCTTGCCGTCTTTCACGCTCTTTTGCAGAAACCTGACAATAATACAATAATATGAATGACGTGTGTCTGTAAAAATGTTCTGTAAATCCACTTCGGTACTCCTTGTTTTTCTTCCTTTTTTTTTTTTTTTTTTTGAGACGGAGTCTTGCTCTGTCACCCAGGCTGGAGTGCAGTGGCACGATCTCGGCTCACTGCAACCTCCGCCTCCCACATTCAAGCAATTCTTCTGCCTCAGCCTCCAAGTAGCTGAGATTACAGGCACCCGCCACCACACCCGGCTAATTTTTTGTAAGTTTAGTAGAGACGGGGTTTCACCATGTTGGCCAGGCTGGTCTTGAATTCCTGACCTCAAGTGATCCACCCACCTCGACCTCCCAAAGTACTGGGATTACAGGCATGAGCCACCGTGCCTGGCCCATTCCTTATTTTCTATATAATGTGCTTTGAATTCTCCTGTGAGCCAATTATAACATCTTATTGATTTCCTTGCTAATTAAGGTGTTCAATAAAATCCTTGATACATTTCATATTTGTAGGATAGTCATGCTTTCACCTTAAAATTCAACACTTAAAATACGACACTTGACTATTGGAGGTGGGTTTGGGGCTCTGGAGAGGGCAAAGCTGGGGGAGCCTGGGGCGGGAGGTCCAGGGAAAGATGGGAGGAGACGCTGCCTGAGGACGTGGCAGGGACGGGTTTGTAAGTACTGCCTCCCGGCCTGTCTGCAAGTCCCTTCTCATAGCACTGCCCCCCACACTGGCCTCCCCCGATACATGTGAGGCTGGAATGGTCACTGCTGGAGTGGCCATGGTGGGCCAGCCCTGTACCCAACCCTGCGGCGTTGGTGTCCTGCCCACATCTGCACTGCTGTCCCTCCAGACTTCCAGCAAATTCTCTCCTACGACCCTGTTAGTGGGGACCGTGGGTTTCGTGTGTTTTCTCAAACATCTCTGTGGGCGTTGAAAATCAGAGGATGCCAAATGTGTGGCCCCACAAGGATCTGGGGTCACAACCTCAAACAGCACCCCCAGGTCCAAAATTTCGTCGACATTTCTGTTTTCTAAATAGGATTTCATGGAAACTTTGCATTCGACTCCAGAGGACATCTGTATTTGCTTTAGTACAAAACAATGCGTTAAATGGTTTTCCACTGTCCACGGACAGAATGACAACACATATCGTTTGAAGACCTTAATGGACTCTATTTCGATTCTAGAATTGGACAACGTGTCCCTCTGTAAAACAGAATTAGTGCTTCTGTGAGCTGAGCAGAGGGGGGCGGCTTTAGAGACGGAAAGGGCTTCCTAGAAGAAAGCAGAGGTGAAGAACACAGGCAGAGGGGTCGTTTCAAAGTCACTGTCCCTGCAGGGCAGTAACTAATTGTCTCACATTGGGTGACTTCAGGCTAAGGATTAAAGCAGAGGGAACTTCATTCCACGCTGATTGAAGACTGGAACCGGCCTGTTTGGGAAACTGGCCATTCTCTCTCTCTCCTTTCTTTCTTATTTTTCTCTCTTTTTTTAAAAAAGAATTTATTATTTTTTATAGAGACAGGATTCCAGGTTCCAGACAGTGTTGCCCGGGCTGGTCTCAGACTCCTGAGCTCAAGCGATCCTCCTGCCTCAGACTCCCAAAGTGCCGGGATGACAGGTGTGAGCTGCCGTGCCTGGCCAATCACCCTGTCTTGATTTTTTGGAAGGTCAGATGACAACTTCACTTGGGTTTGGTGACGGACAGCCTGAGCATGGGCGACTGCATTTGATCTTTAGTCTGGCCCATGTAGGGCCCAGAGCAGGCACTTAGTTCAAAACCATGGTCTTCTATAATTTTTATATAACTAACACCACAGAGGAAGAAGACACTAGGGGGGCACCCTCCTATCTGCCTGGATTTCCCAACTCTGAGGCTCCTTCAAGGGGAGTGGAGGGCACCTCAGTTTGAGAGGCTGGACTTCCTGGGTTTCTCTACTGGCAGCTGCCCAGGGTCCCTGGGCCCCCTCTGCCCTGCCCTCTGTCCTCAGCAAGGCCCCTGGCCGGAGTCTCTCTCTGGGGCAGCTGCTTAGGGTCCCTGGGGTCCCTCCTTGCCCCCTGTCCTCAGCAAACCTCTGGCCTGGATCTGTCTCCAGCTAAACATCTGTGGGCCCCCTCCCGGCCTTGCTCTCCTGGCCCCAGCAAGGCCCCTGGCCTGGGGTTTGGGCAATACCCCTCCCAGGTAAGGACAGGAGTGAATCCAGAGACCTCTCGGCTTCAATTTGGTGCAGAGGCCCTAAAGGGCATTTGAGAAAAGATGGGGTACGGAGGGGCCCGCGGGCAGCGCGGCTGGGCGCCAGAGGCTGAGCGGGTCACTATCGAGCTGCGCCCCGGGACAGCAGCTCTGCAAGCGTTCACCACGTTTCAGCCCCTCTTACAGGGTGGCTGTGGGGCAGGGGCTTACAGAGCCAGCCTTCTTGGTGGAGCCCTCCCACTGCCACCCCAACCCCGCTCCGTCCAGGGCGCTGCTGTCTTTTGGGGCGTCGGACCCCAGACCTGGCTCTGCGGGGAAGCGGGGGCGGGGCCTGGGTCTCGGGGGTGGGGGCCTGGGTCTCGGGGGGGCGTGGCCGGGGTTGGGGCGGGGCCCGGATCACCGCCCTCTGCGCCTGGCCAGCCCGCGGTCCGGCCCATCCCTGGCACTCTGCTGCCACCTGGTGGCGAGGCGCAGCCGTGCAGCCTGGGTCTCACCTGCGGGACAGCAGGTGCACCGAGCTCCTGGAAGGCAAGGACCTCCGGCTTTAGGGGTGGAATCTGGAGAGGGTGGGATGAGGGGGAAGCTGCCGGCTCCTCAGCGTCCGGTCACGCCTCGGCTTCCGTGCCCAGACAGGGAGAGGGGCTTGTGACAAGCACATCACCACCTGGGCTGGGGAGCCCCGCGCTGCACCTCCAGAGCTAGGAGGGGCTGCGCATCAGGGACCCGCCACCCTCGTTTTCCAGCTGGGAAACTGAGGCTAGAAAGGCCGTGGCTGCGCTTCCCAAGGGCAGTCCTCCCGTGCATCGACCACTCACCGCCTGGTCTGTGGATGGAGTCTGTGGGGCAAACAAGGAAACAGGCGCACAAAACGGTCATGCAATTAACGCAGCCTAACATCAGAAAGCACGCGGGAAGTGCAATGGAAAACACAGCAAAGCCGGAAGGCCACAGCCTGGGCTTGTCCCGTGGGCACTGCTCTGGCCGGGTGGGTTGGGTGTGGAGTGATGCATGAAACCGGTTGCTGCCCAGGCCTGGGGCAGGGGGAGGAGGGCGATCCCAGAGCTCCGTGGGTCATAAAGAGGTGGACTTTATTCTAGGTACCTGGCAAGGTTTCCTAAAGGGGGCTGCGGGGAAAAGGAGTGTGACATGATGTGGCTTCAAGTCCCACCCTACCTGCAGGCCTGGCTGGAGTGGGTAGGGACATGCTGGCTTCAGGTGAGTGTCCTGGGCAAAGGGGCTTAGGTCCAGGCTGTTAGGACTTCAGCACAGAGGCTGAAGGATTTGCTGTGGGGAGAGATCCAGGGAGGTTACGGCCCACTGCCAGGTGTCAAGCTAAGTCACCCACAGGTGTGACGGGAACAGGGCCAAGTGACGTTTTTAAGTGGCCCTATTTTCAATCCCGGGTTTACACTGTTTGCATGATCTCATTAATTCAGCACAATAGTGCTGGGTGTTTCTCTCCTTATCTCGTTTAATTGGTGTAACAGCCAGTGAGTCAGGCACTATTGCCCCTATTTCAGGCACAAGGAAGCTGAAGGTTCAGAGAGAGATGAAGTGCTTTGGCTTCCCCAGCAGGAAGGGGCTGCAGGATTCATCCTGGGCCAGACTGTGCGTGCCCTTTTAAAACGAAGACACAGGGCCGGGTGCGGTGGCTCACGCCTGTAATCCCAGCACTTTGGGAGGCCAAGGCGGGCGGATCATGGGGTCAGGAGATCGAGACTGATCCTGGCTAACATGGTGAAACCCTTGGTTCCACTAAAAATACACAAAAAATTGTTCAGCCAAGCTTCCTGAACCACTGGGAGGCTGAGGCAGAAGAATCACTTGAAATCTCCAGGGAGGCAGAGATTGCAGTGAGCCGCATCGTGCCACTGCACTCCAGCCCGGCTGCACAGCAAAACCCTGTGACCAAAAAAAAAAAAAAAAAAAAAAAAAAAAAGAAAAGAAAAGAAAAGAAAAGACAAAAGAAGACACAATTCTTGTAACAGAAAATTACTAGTTTAAGGCACAAGCCAGCTGTTTACAGTATATTTACAATATCGTACAGCCATCACTACTACCTAATCCCAGAACATCTGCATCACCCTAAAAGGAAACCTTGTACCTGTTAGCTGTCTCTCACAAGTGTCCCTTCCCTAGCTCCTGGCAATCCCCTATCTGCTCTCTCTCTCAGTGGATTTGTCCATTCTGCACATTTCATACAAATGCAATCCTGCAGTCGGTGGTCTGCTGTGCCCGGCTTGCTTCCCCTGATCTAGGTGACTTTGAGGCTCATCCAGGTTGAGCCTGGGCCAGCGCTTCCTTCCTTTTCATGGCTGAATAATATTCCACTGCACGGACAAACCACCCTTTGTTTCTCTATTTATCTGTTGATGGACAGGTAGGTTGCTCCCACTTTGTGGCTATTGTGAGTGATGCTGCTGTGATCATTTGTATCCTAGTATCTGTCTGAGTCCGTATTTCAGCTCCTTCGGGTGTATACCCAGGAATGGAACGGCTGGGTCATATGGTAATTATGTTGTCCTTTTTGAGAAAATGCCAAACTGTTTTTCAAAGTGGCAGCACCATTTACTTTCCACAAGCAGTGTGTGAGGGTCCTGGTTTCTCCATATCCTCATCAACTCTTGTTATTTCCTGTTTAAAAAATTTATAACCATCCTAGTGGGTGTGGAGTGGAGTCTCATCGTGGATTTGATTTGCGTTTCCCTAATAACTTAGTGACATTGACGAGCTTTTCAGGTGCTTAGTGGCCGTTTGTATATCTTCTATGGAGAAATGTCTATCAAATCCTTTGCCCATTTTTAAGTTGAATTATTTGTCTTTTTACTGCTGAGTCTAGGCCAGATTTTAAATCTCACTCCTGCTCTGGCTGAAGTTACCTGGGCTCTGCATAAAGTTCTCGAGTGCTCAGCAAACAGTGCTCTCAAGCAAGGGCCAGTTGTCTGGTCAGGGTGTGAGTTTTCTCCACCACTGCAGCCTCTGTGTGTGAGCCAGTGATAACTTACAGATGGGTAGTGGGGAGAAGGGGGAGGCTGTGGGTGACGCATCCCACACTCCTGCTCTTCTCACCTCCTGCATTCCTTAGCAAAGGCCCCCACCCCAATCCTGCCCCACCTTTGCCCTCCCCCAGAACCTATGATGTTGAGCCAAGTTCCCCTGACCCTTATAACCGGGGCTCCTTGTGACCTCAGCCTTCTCCCTGCTGATTTCCGAGTGCTCGTGGCTGCCCCTCTCCCTCCCTGAACCACCTGGAATCAGGAAGATCATCCGCTTCCAGCACCATCCAACCCTGGGCGTGGAGAAGGGTCAAGAACACGGCTCTGCCACTGCCCCGGCTGGGGCTGGACTAAGCTTAGCCTCTCAGCTGCTCTGCGACCTTGGCCACTTCTCTATCATCCCTGTGCCCTCACCCCAAATAGGGCTAACCTGTGGGACTGACCTCCCAGGCTGACTGAGAGCTCATGTGGTATCAGGCAATAAACAGGAGGGTGCTGTTACCCCAGACTGCTCTCAGATTCTCTCTCAGAGAAGCCAAATCAGACAAACAGAGAGACGCATCCTGGGTGCACGTTTCCAGAGATGAGAGGCTGCGCCGGACCCTTTTTGGTAGCTGCCCAAGCACAGAGCTGGGGAAACAGAGCTTGGCAAATATTGACCCGAATACCTGGGAGGGAAAGGCAGAATGGCACACAGAGTGGGATCCAATCTGTGTGACAAAAACTAGAATGTGAGGTCTGCATCTGCAGAGAAATGAGTGTGCAGAGGGCACGTGCTGGTGCTCAGGGCAGCTGCCTTTGGGGTTTGAGGTTGAAGGGAGGCAGGTGAGGTGGATAAAACTGTTATAAACTGTTATATGTTCATCCCCACCCTCTTGTGGAAGGAGGGCACGTCCCCGCTCCCTGACAATGGGCTTGGCGTGGAAACTGTTCGGACATGGGGCTTTAGTGGGAGCTGCAGTGTGCGTTGTGGGAACTGCACTCCGGAACCTCTCCTGACCCACCTGGAATGAGTGTCCCCCTGGGTAGCTGCCACCTGAGCCTGCGCCCCAGAAAAAAGCACAAATGGCTGAGCCCAATCCACAAGGCGAAGCACAGCTCAGCTCCCCATGAACAGACACCAGCTGTGTCTACCCTGACCGGTGGTTACTGCTGCCCAAGCCTGTGAATGGCCACTTGTTGTGCCCGCCCTGACCAGCGGTTACTGTGCAGGAGCCCTTGGGTGCCAGGGTGGTTTTCTCCCTGCATTATCGTGGCAAGAGCTGACGCATACAAAGGGAGGGTAAATGGGGTTTTCACCTTTTACTCCATCATCTAAGAAACTTAGACCAAATCTGTTATTCTTGAGAGAGAAAAGGAGGCTTAGAAGAAACAGGGGTGCTGATTCTGTCTCAGAGCGTCTGGCTGGCCCCCGTGCCCTGTGGCCGTCGACGCTGCCTGGCGGATGTCTGGTGCGGTGGCTGCTTCTCCGTCCCTCCCAGCTGACGGTGGGCTGTTTGCAGGCACAGTGGCACCCTGTTGTCAGGACCGGCCTGGCTGGGCCAGGCAGGGGGGCAGGTTTGTCAACGGGCTGAATCCTAGAATGCCAGAAATGGAATGTAGAAGTCATGGGATCTGCACAGAGGAAATTCAGCATGTATCAGAGTGGGCCAGGTGTAGCAGTAATCCTTGGTTCCTGGTGAGCTATCATTTTGGAAGTTACGGGAGTTTCTCTGGGTTTCATCCGGTGCAGATACAGGAAGGATGTGCCCTCAGGATGCGTGCGTCCTGCCTCCCTGCTGTTGACTGAGGCATCTCTGCTGTCTCCACCAGAGTAAGTTCCCCTGTCATCCAAGGCCCTGCACATGTTAGCCTGTGTCACTGGGGAAGGAAGGCTTGTGGCCTCAGTCTGCTTACCTGTAACATGGGGTTATCTGGCATAAGCAATGTTGTGGACTAACTGTCCCAAAAGCACCTCCGACAAATCACTTAGTATGATGTAAATCCCTCAGAAAGATCCCAAAATAGGCTGCGCGCGGTGGCTCACACCTGTAATCCCAGCACTTTGGGAGGATGGATCACGAGGTCAGGAGATCAAGACCATCCTGGCTAACACGGTGAAACACTGTCTCTACCAAAAATAGAAAAAAAAAAAAAATAGCCTGGCATGGTGGTGTGCACCTGTGGTCCCAGTTACTCGGGAGGCTGAGGCAGGAGAATGGCATGAACCCGGGAGGCAGAGGTTGCAGTGAGCCAAGATCACCACCACTGCACTCCAGCCTGGGCAAGAGAGTGACACTCCGTCTCAAAAAAAAGAAAAAAAAAAGAAAGAAAGAAAGATCCCAAAACATGGCAGATTCCTTTCAAATGCAGAGCTGCACTTTCAGAAACTAGGAAAAATCCAAGCTGAAAACGGCTGCAGGAGGTGTGTGAGCAGATGGTGCAGCCGTTCCAGGGGTGGGCAACTAGGCTCAGCAGGGAAGAGCCTGTGTTTCGATGCCCATCGACAGAACAGAGATGAGGCCTTGGACTCACACACGCTGGGGGTGAGAACCGTGACCGTGGGTGGAGCCCAGGCCTTAGCAGAGCTTGTTTGTTTTAGTCTGAGCTCTGGTGGGAAGAAAGTTTCTGCTAAGAATTACAACAATAAAACTGCCTGCATTGTGGTCAGGTTGAAAAAAATGCACCACCAGGAGGCCCGGGAATGCCCAAATGAGGAACTGGGGGAAAAGTGGGATGAGCCTGGAAACCCCTGGGGGCCTCTGGCAGGAGCAAATTGCAAATCACCCTGGGACACATCCTCAACAGAGGCCACACAGCATTTCCGGATAAAACTATAGACCGTGAACTCACAGTAGAAACCTACAAGCCCTGCAAAGAAGAAATGCAAAATATGCAAAGCAGTGCAGTGGCAAGATGACATCTTCAAGAAATCCAGACAAAAGAGTCATCAAATATGCAATATTAAAATTTTTCAAACAATTAAAAGTATGGAAAGAAGATATCTTAAAAAATGAGTAAAGACCAGCAAACAAGGTAAGAAAATCAGGCAAATTTGGAAAAGAACAACAACAACAAAAAATCTCCTAAAAATGAAAAATACAGTCACTGAAATTAAAACAATTTAGATACAGCTACTGAGAATTCATAAGATAGATCTGAATAAATTGCCAAGAATGAGACAGACACATAAATAATTATTGTTTTGGAAGTTAATCTCTCAGTCATTATCTCTTTAAATGTCTCCTTTCCCAGATCTATCTACATGATAGATTACAATGTTGTAATATGTGTCTAATTGGAGTTCCACAGGGAAAATTGGTGAAGGGAGACATTTGAAGAGATAGTGGCTGAGAGATTTCCAGGACTGATGGAAGTCATGCATCTCCAGATTCAAAATCCTAAGTCCTGAGCAGGTTAAATCAAAACGAATTTTCACACAGCATGTTGTAATGAAAGAGAAGAAAACTAAAGGCAAAGATGATTCAGAAAGGCAACTGGAGACCTTTGCTTCTGGCCAACATGGAGTAACAGGACCCGGATTTACCCTTCTACCTAAAATAACCCAAACCAGGCAGACTACGTGAAATGAGAGCTTTCAAGAAACAATACATCGTATAACAAAGTATAAGGATCCCTGAGCCACGGGAACAACAAGGTAAGCCCTACAACCACCCCGGCTTCCTGCCTTGAAAACGTTCTCAGGACATGGCTCAGGGAAGCGGAACCCAGGGGAGCCTGGCAGACTCTTGGAGTTAGGACACAGAACTGAGGGTTCAGGAAGAACAAACCAAGACGATACAGCTCACAGGACAGAGTGAAGGAGAGGGGAGAGGGGCACAGGCGAGTTCTGGTATCTGCTGAGGAATCCCCTGCTGCTTGAATATTCAGCTAAATACTCATCAGCATTATTTTTATGTGATGAAAATACCCAGGGCTGCAGAGTGAACCATCTGAAAGGATTAGTGGTACCAGTTCCTGGTGCCCACACCGGAGAAGGGCATAGTGCCTGTTCTCACCAGCCAGGTCGGAAGCCTCATGTTCATGGGACAGAGAACACAGAGGAGCCTTACTTCCACAGCGGGGACTGTTTGGCCCTAAACCCAACACTGATCTTTTCCACTCAGGATCAAACTGTTTCGAAGTAACTTCAATTAAGATGCTGTAATATGCCTAACTGCTGTTTCACAGGGAAAATTAGGGAAAGGAAATATTTGAAGGGATGTTGGCTGAGAAGCTTCCCAAAACAAAGCACAAGAATATTTATAGAAATACAAAAACACCCGGAATCCAATCAAGAAAAATTCACAAAGTCTAGCATCTAATTAAAGACGACCACATGTAAGGAGCAGGAAAACATGACCCAGAGTGAGAAGATGTAATCAATCTAAACCAGCCTGGATTGAATAGGTGTTAGAATTAGCAGAGGCAAAGACGTTAAACACTTATTATAACTGTCCTTTATGTGTCCCCCCAAAAGTTCAGTAGTCAAGTGGAAGATACTAAAAAACACACATTGCACTTCCAGAGATGAAAATTATCATGTCTGAGATGAAAAACAGACAATTGAGATTAACAATGTATGAGACATTGTGGAAGAAAAGGTTAGTGGACTCACAGCCATAGCAATAGAAACGATCTAAGGTAAAACCATGGAGAAAACAGAGTGAGAAAATGACCAGGGTATCAGTGAGTTCAGAAGCAACTTCGAGGAGACTAATGTATGTGCAACTGGGGTGCCTGAAAGTAGGCAGGGGGCAGGGCAGCAAAAGTTTTTAAAGAAATAATGGCTTAAAAATGTCCCATTTTGATGTAACAGTAATAATGAACTCACAGACTGAAGAAGCTTGATGAACCCCCAAGCATGATAAACATGAAGAAAACCACACCAAGGCACGTAATAATCAAAATGTTTAAAAACAATGGCAAAAGGAGCATTTTATAAGCAGCCTGAGAAAAAAAGGCATGTTCCACAGGGAGGAGAAAAGACAAGGCTGACTGCAGACTTATCATCATAAACAATGCAAGTGAGAGGACCGTGGAGAAACATCTTTAAAGTACAGAAAGAAAAGGAAAATGATAATGTCAATTTACAACTCTGTACCCAGCAAACATATCTTTCAAAAATGAAGGGAAAATATAAAAGCTGAAAGAATTGGCCACCACTGAACCCGGATCCCAAGAGAGGATATAGAAAGTCAGGCAAACATCTCCTTCAGGCAGGAGGAAAATGCTACCAGTTGGAAATAGAAGTCTACTCAGCGGAAAAGAAGAGCACCAGAAGTGGTAAACACATGAGTAAATATATGAGATTTTTCTTATTTAAGTCTTTTCAAAAGATAATGACTCTTTAAATGAAAATAATAGGCCAGGTACAGTGGCTCACATCTGTAATCCCAGCACTTTGGGAGGCTGAGGTGGGTGGATCTCAAGGTCAGGAGTTCGAGACCAGCCTGGCCAACATGGTGAAACCCCGTCTCTACTAAAAATACAAAAATTAGCCAGGTGTGGTGGCGGGCGCCTGTAGTCCCAGTTACTTGGGAGGCTGAGGCAGGAGGATCAGTTGAATCTGGGAGGCAGAGGTTGCAGTGAGCCAGGATCGTGCCCCTGCACTCCAGCCTGGGTGACAGAGTGAGACTCTTTTTTTTTTTTGAAAGCATAAAAGAAAGAAAGAAAATACTAATAGTGTATCATGGGGACCATAATGTAGGTAAAAGTAACTATATCACAACAGTAACACAAAAGCCAAGAAGTACCCCATTGTAAGGTTCTTATGCTGAAAGAAAGGTGATATAATACTATTTAAAAGTAGATTGTGATAAGATAAAGAAGTATATTATAAACCCCAAAGTACCCACTAAAATAATAAAGCAAAGAGTTATAGCTAGTGAGCCAATAAAGACAATAAAATGGAATAATAAAAAGTATTCAATCAAAAAAGGAAGCAAAGAGGGGAACAAAGAACTGAAAAAACAAAAAGAGAACAAACAGCGAGAAGACAGACTCAAACCATATCAATAAACACATTAAAGGTTAATAGTCGACTGGGCGTGGTGGCTCACGCCTGTAATCTCAGCACTTTGGGAGACCGAGGCAGGCAGATCACGAGGTCAGGAGATCGACACCATGGTGAAACCCTGTCTCTACTAAAAATACAAAAATTAGCCGGGCGTGGCAGCGGGCGCCTGTAGTCCCAGCTACTCGGGAGGCTGAGGCAGGAGAATCACTTGAACCCAGGAGGCGGAGCTTGCAGTGAGCCGAGATTGCGCCACTGCACTCCAGCCTGGGTGACAGAGACAGACCCATCTCAAAAAAAAAAAAAAAAAAAAAAAAAAAGGTTAATAGTCTAAATACTCCAAGTGTAAGGCAGACATTGTCAGATGAGACAAACAGCAACAAGATAGACTCAAACCATATCAATAAACACATTAAACGTTAATAGTCTGAATACCCCAAGTATAAGGCAGACATTGTCAGATGAGACAAACAGCAAGACCCACTGTGTGCTGCAGAGACACACTTTTCAATATAGAAGCAAATAGGTTAAAAGTAAAAGGATGGGAAAGATATACCGCACTAATACTAATCAAAAGAAAGCTGGAGCTGCTGTAATAACACTAGGAAAAGTAAATTTCAGAGTGGACACGATTACCAGGGATACAGAAGGTTATGTCATAGGGATAAACGAGTCAACGAACAAGAAAATAACAATTCTCAGTAAATTATCCCCCTAATAATATGCTGTCATAAAACAGGGATCAATAACTGATAGGGCTGCCACCAACATCGATCAATCTCCTGCTCTGTTTGGAGGCTTCAACACCCATCTCCCCGTAATTGATAAAATAAGTAGACAGAAAATTATTAAGGATGCAGAATATTTGAACAACACTGTTTACCAACTTAGCCTAGTTGTTTTTATGGAACTCTCCTCTCACAGCAGCAGAATATCCATTCTTTTCAAGAGCGTACGGAACACTGACCAGGTTGTTCATGTTCTGAGCCACGAAGCAAATCTCAGTAGATTTAAAAGGATTCAGATGATACAAGATACATTCTTTGACCACAGTGGAATTAAATTAGAAACCGACAACAGAAAGATCTTTGAAAAATCACAAAACAGTTGGAAACTAAATAACACACTTTTAACAATCCAGGAGTAAAAGAAGAAATCAAAAGGAAGATTAGAAAGTATTTTGAAGTGAACAAAAATTTTAAAAGCATCGTACCAAAATGAGCAGGGTGATGCTAAAACAGTATTGAAAGAGAATTTTATAGCTCTCAAAACTTGTTTTGTAAAAGAAGAAAGTTTTCAAATCAATGACCTCAGATTCTACCTTAAGAAGCAAGAAAAATAAGCGCAAATTAAACTCAATGTATGTAGAAAAAGGAACTAATAAATATCAGAGCAGAAACAAATGAAACATTAAAAATAAATTTAAAAGTGTGTTCTTCAGAAAAATCAGTAACGTAAATAAACCTTTAGGTAGACTGATCAGAAAAAACAGAAAAATGCCAGTTAATACGAGGAATGAGAGAGGTGGCATCCTAGCAGATTCTATGACTATTAAGAGACTAATAAGATATTATGAACTTTTTTGTGCCAGTAAGTTTAGCAATTTATAGGAAATGGACTCATTCCTTAAAAATCACAAATCACCAAACTTACTGAAGAAGAAATTGATAACCTGAATAGCTCTATATTTATTAAAGAAATCAAATTGGCAATTAAAACCCTTCCTACACAGAAAACTCACATGGCTTCGACTGGTGAATTCTACCAGAATTTTAATTCTACACCAATTCTTCCAGAAAATTGAAAAGCTGGGAATACTTCTTAGCTCATTCTATAAAGTCATCATTATCTTAATACCCAAACAGGTTAAAGTCATTAGAAGAAAAGAAAACTAAAGATTAACATTCCTCATATAAAAAGTCTACTAGAGCCGGGCCAGGCTCACACCTGTAATCCCAGCTACTCAGGAAGCTGATGGAGGAGAACCACTTTGAGGCCAGGTGTTCGAGACCAGTCTGAGCCCCACAGGGAGACCTGTCTTGAAAAGAATTATTTAAAAAAATTAACAAGGCATGGTGGCACAAGCCTGTAGCCCTAGCTACTGGGGAGGCTGAGGTGGGAGGACCTTCTGAGTCCAGGAGTTCAAGGCTATGCTGAGCCATGATTGTGTCCCTGTACTCTGCACTCCAGCCCGGATGACAGAGTAAGACATTGTTTCTAAAAACACATACATGTATGTATACGTATAATTGCCAAATGGAGTTCATTCCAGGAATTCAGGGATGATTTAATATTTGCAAAACAATCAATGTAATGAAGCATATTAGTAAAGCAGAAAAGAATATCCTTATAATTATCTCAGTCAATGCAGAAAAATCATTTGACAAAATCTCACATCCATTCCCAATAAAAACTCTCAGCAAACTAGGAATAGAAGGAAAGTTACTCAACCTGATAAAGGGTATCTATGTTTAAAAACCTGTGGCCTATAAACTTTATAACCGGTATAAAGATGGAATGCTTCCCTCGTAACGCCAGGAGCAAGGTAAGGATGTCTACTCTCGCTCCTACTATTCAACAGGGTCCTGGAGGCTCCAGCCAGTGCAGTAAAGCAAGAAAGTAAGTGAAAAGCATCCAGACTGGACATGAGACAGTAAACCTGTATTCAGAGAAGACAGGCTGTACGTAGAGAATCTTACGGAATCTATAAAAAGCAATTACAACCGATAAATGGGTTTAGTGAGATGGAAGAATATAAAATCAACAGACAAAAATTAATTTCATATCTGCATACTGAGAAGTAATCAGAAATGGAAAATTTAAAACTGCTGTGTAGAGTCCTATAAAAAGTCGAACTTGCTAAGATGTCAACTTTCCCACAACAGATTTTTGGCTTCAACACAGTCCTAATCATCATTCCAGCAGGTTTTCTCATATAAATTGACAAACTGATTATACAATTTATTTTGGAATTGCAGAGAACCTAGCATAACCCAAATAACTTTGAAAAAGAAAAGCTGTAAGACTCTCATGACCTGATTTCAATATGTATTGGGAAGCTACAGTTATCAACACCGTGGTGTTTATGTTAAGAGAGGCAAATAGATCAATGGAACAGAACAGAGAGTTTAGAAATAGACCCTCACACACATAGGTAATTGATTTCGGCAAAGACATCAAAACAATCTCATTGGGGAAACAAAATCTTTTCAACAAACGGTGCCAGGATGATCGTATGGAGAAAAAACTTATCTGACACTGTTACCCAAAACTTGATTTTAGGTGGAGCGTATTACCAAATGTGAAACAGAAAACTGTAAAGCCTCTAGACAAAATTATAACCTGGGTATAGGGAAGGTTTCTTAAGGCAGAGAAAAAAATTTTTTTGACACATCAGAGTTTATCAAATTAAAAATTATTTTTGTCAATATTCCATGAAGAAAATAAATAGGCTAAACACAGACCGGGAGAAAAAGTCGTGCGAAACCCATAGGACTTTCTCAGGAGCGTACAAAGAAGTCCTACAACTCAAATATGAAAAAGAGGAAATGCCGACATAAATAAGCCAAACGCCCTATTCAGCAATGGAAAGGAACGGAGCACGGATGCACGCAAGACACAGGCAAGTCTCAAAGCCTTGTCCCGGGAAGGAGCTGTTGTATGAAGTTCTACGACACACAAAACTCATCTGTGGAGAAAAACATCAGAATAGGTTTGCCTGTGAGGCTGACTGAGGAGAGAAACTTTCTGGAGTCAGGGAAATGGTCTTTGTTTTCCTTCAGGTCCGACCACCCACTGCATGCATTTATCCAAACTCACAACGGCACCTTTAAAACGGGTGCCTTCCACTCCAGGTACAATTTACCTAAAAAACTAAAACTCTGCAAACAAGTATTGAGCTCTAGTTAGCTATACACATGCTGAAATATTCAGGGGCCAAGTGCACCCACGTGAGCAACTCACTTTGAAGTTTATAAAAGATTTGATGGATACATGTCATATAATAAAGCAAATGTAACAAAATGGTAACAGTTGCAGAATCTAACTGGTGGGTCTATGGCTGTTCACTGCGCAATTCTTCCTGCTTGAAATTTTCATAATGAAATGTCAGTGGGAAATACCAAGAGGTGGTAACGGTCAGGACTGATCAATTGATAGACAGCAAATTTTAAAACAACCACAGTCTATGCCAGGAGATAATGGAATACTGTTTTAGAATCGAAACAAAGAAAGAAAGAGAAGGAAGGAGGGAGGGAAAGATGGAGGAAGACATTACTTTTCAGACTAAGACAGAGATATCACCACCAACAGAAAGAACTACTTAAGGATCTAATTCAGGAAGAAGGAAATCTATCCCAGAAGAAAGGAGTAGGACCCCGGAACAAACTACGAGTGAAGAAAATGGCAAACATCTGGAAACATGTGTCCAGGTATTTGCTACATAAAACAATAAGAACAGTGAGTAATCTGGGGTTTAAAAGAACAAGCTGGAACTTGTATCAGTCACGATACTTGGTTGCAAACAACGCATCTGGTCTGGCTAAGTTTAAGCAGAAAGCACACTTATTAACAAATATTAGGGCACTTGAACTCGGAATGTGCCCAGCCAGAAACAAAGCCTGGCCCTGCCCTGGGGGCTTCTCCCTGGGAGCCTCACCGTCGCCCCTGCCTGGCACCTGCCATGTTGGACAGTGTTTCTCAGTAGGGCAGGCTGGCATCTTGAGAAGGACGATTCTTCATTGTGTGGGGTGGTCTTGTTTACTGCGGAGTGTTTAACACCTCAGTCCACACCCAATGCTTGTTAGTGTACTCCCAAGTCATCACAACCACCAAAAACACAAGTGCGTTCCCAAGGCCTTCAGGGGCGAGGTGATGCCACCTTTGGTTGATGTCTCTGTGGGTCTCTTCCCCCTCGCTCTCCTGCTGCCCCATCCCGCACAGGCAGTGCTCTCGGCACAGGCAGCACAGGCAGGTGCTCTCAGCAGGGGTGGTTTACCTCCAGGACATATTTGGCAAAGTCTGGATATATTTTTGGTTGTCATGACTGAGGGGTTCCCACTGAGAAAGGGCAAGGATCCCAGCAAACACCCTACAGTCTCCACCACAATGAATAATCCAGCCCTAAATGTCCATAGTCAACAGTGCCAAGGTTGAGAGACCCTGATATGGGTAGTGTGGTGGGGTTTAACCTTTACATTTTAGGACATTGGTTGTCAACAGAGGTTATGACTGAACCAGAAGAAGAGTGAACATTACCCAGAGGCACTGGACGAGGAGGTGGATGTAGTAACAGACGAGACTTTGCAGGGCTGCTGAGTATAGTTGTACAGGTTGTGTACTGCACAATCAAAAAGTACCACTCACACTGTAGACCCTATACACGTGTGTATTTTTTATGCCAATTTTCTAGCAGATGACAGTCCAAAGCCATTGGTGACAGATCAGGATCCACATGGCAGGTGAGGTGGAGGCCAGGCAGGCAGGGCCCCAGTGCCCGGTGGGCTCTGCACCAAGAGGAATAAAGGGGAGGTTGGCATTCTTCCTCGTGAACATCAGGGCCCTTCTAGGAGGTGCTGTGATCGAAATAGACAGAAATTGGTGCTTGAAAGTCAGAAACACCGGGGCAGGTGTCTCCAACCCCACCTGCAGAGGAGGGGTAATCAGGAAAGACTTCCTGGAGGAGGCAGCCTGGGAGCTGCATCTCAGAGCACAAATAGGGGTTAGCTGAGCTGAGAGGGGGAAAGATGCCCTCCTAAGCAGAGGAGCTAACGTTTTGTTTTTTAGCAGACAAAAAACATGGCAGAGAGCATCTCCGGAGGCTGATAGAGAACTAACAAGGAAGGCAGGCATGACTGGGAGAGCTGAGGGTGCCCGTTCTGGGTGGGGGAGCAGGGTGTGGTCAGGGTCTCTCCAGGCAGAGAGGGAACAAGGCCACTTGTATTTACTGCAGTCACAGGAATGTTAAAAAATAATACAGAATAGGCCGGGCGTGGTGGCTTGTAATCTCAGCACTTCGTGAGGCCAAGGTCGGTGGATCACTTGAGCCCAGGGATTTGACAACAGCCTGGGCAACATAGGAAAACCCCGTCCACACACACACACACACACACACACACACACACACACACACACACACAATTAGCTGGGCGTGGTGGCAGCTACTCGGGAGGCTGAGGTGGTAGGATCACCTGAGTCCAGGAGGTCGAGGTTGCAGTGAGCTGTGATTATGCCACTGTACTCCAGCCCGTGCAACAAAATGAGACCCTGTCTTAAAAAAAAGGGGGGGGAGGGGATTATTTTCAAAAATGGGACAAGTGGCCAAACAGAGCTATACCTTTTTAAATTTTTGTTTAAATGTTTAATGTTTACTTTTAGTGATTTGACACATTTCTCTGTCACACACGCCTGTGTGCAATCTCATCTCATATAAAGCGTCCTTGTCTGCAGCCCTCACATAGGTGAGGCTTGGAGCCCCTTACCTCCGGACCTGTGAGACCCTGGGCTGGGATGTGGCTGTGGGAAACAGCAAGGCTGCCCTGGACGGGCACTCAGTTCTGTTTGGAGCCCCTCCCTGGGGCTGGGAGCCACCTGGCCAGAGGGTGCCCAGGGCCGGGACAGAGAGGGCAGAGGCCCGGGCTGGAGGGTTCAGGACACAGGCTGTATGGGAGGTCTGCACCTGCAAGGGGTTGGGTCATTCTGTCTCGTGTCTGCCCAGTGATCCCAGGGATGACTGCAGATGAGGGGGTCTCTTTGGGGACATCTGGAAGGTTCTCACGGCCTGGACTCCATGTGCGTGTGCATCCTCAGTGCCCAGCAACGCCAGCCAGCCCTGGACCTGGCGCCAGGCCATGAATATTCGCATCCTCAGAAGGCCGGGGGGTGTCTGTCCAGAGCCGAGGTCCCATCGGTCTTGATGCTATTGCAGACACACAAACAAACAAGCCACATAATTTCTTCCGCGGCCTGCCGTGGTTCCGTGAGCGCGGGTGCCTGGTGCACGGCCCCCGCCCAATTACGTCTCAATCAGTGTTAAAAGGCATCTGACATTTCCCTTTGATTTATGTATTAACCTTTACATCCAGCGCAGGCGGGCGCTGATTGCTTTCATCAGCTGCGCTGAGGCAGCTCTGAGGGGCTCCTCCCAAAGCTCTTCCCACCGTGTCCCCAGGCCGAGTGCCTCCTGTAACACGGAGCTTGCTCGTGGAGACCCCAGGTTGGTGCACGAAGGCCGAGGCTGCGTCCTGGCCATCCCCAGCACCTCCACTGGAGGACAGGCTCCAGGAAGCTCCGGGAGCTGCAGGTCCACGGCTCTGTGCACTCCTTTCTCTGCGCAAACGGCGTTGAAAAAGACGGTGACTGCCAACTCTGTGTTGATGTGAGCAGTTGTGGGGCCGTGAGACTGTGCAGCTGACAGACAGGGGTATGGGTTCCCAGAGACCCCCTCACATGTCTGCAGCCTCCCACAGCTGCCCCGTCACAGCCCCACCCCACGAGTGCACAGAAACCCACACCACACACTTGTGTGCACATGCTAATGGGCAGACTCACTTGGCACAAGCACATGTGTGCTCACTGACATCCACACTGCACACTCATGCACATGCACGCTCACATGCACACTCACACACACTCACATACACACTCATATGCACTCACATACTCAGACACACACATACACACTCACATACACACACATGCTCACTCACACTCATCCAGGGACACAGACTCACTCCCACTCAAACACACACTGGCACACCCAGCAGACGTGTACACGTGGGCACACACCCGATGCCCACTCGCACACAGAACATGCGGATGGCTGAACCAATGGAAGAGACGCCCCAGCACCCTCTTCACCCCGGGGCGCCTGTGCAGGACGGGACTTCAACTCACATCTGGACGGAGGTGGTCAGGCCGGATGATCCAGGCGGTTCCACAGCCAGACATGGGACAGCAGTGTGTTTTGGGTTCCAGGAGATGGTGGGGAAGGGAGACAGGGAAGGGAAGGCGGCCAGTGCAGGTAAAAGGGCAGGTTGTGGCCCAGGCACCTGGGGCTCAGTGCACTGGGAACCCTGAGAGTCACGGGCATTGTGTAGGGGCCCTAGGCTGAGCCCAGCCCCGGATGGGGACAGACGGGACAGCAGGGAACAAATGGTGAAGTGGTCAGTGCCCCTGCCGTCCCCTCTTCTTCCCAAAGGCCTTTGCAGAGCTGTCCCCTTGCTGACCAAGTCCCCAGCCCTCGGTCCTGACCACCCAGAGGGCACGCCCCTCACAACCGTCCCCAGCAGCAGAGAGGCCAGGACTGCAGCTCTCAGACTCTCCTGGGCCTCAGCAGCTTCTGGGGATGCAGACTCCAGCCCCACCTCAGCTGCAGCAGCTCAGAACCTGTGGGAGAACCTGCATTTGCATCAGACCTCCCAGGCAGTTCTCACAGGCAGTACCCAGGCAGCCTAGGTGTGGCTACTAGGCCACACCTCCCCCGGGACCTGAGGCTGCTGTGCCCGTCTCGTCAGTCAGGATGCCACCATTAGGGATATTTTGTTTCTTGGACCGAAGTACTTATCCCCCATTATTAAACATATATTGAACCGCTTTTGTATAAATCAGGATTCCTTCCATTGTAACTGTCCAACTGTCACCAAACCGCCCTGAGCCCAGTGGAGAATGATTGGCTTAGGTGACTGGAAGGCAACACTGGGCTTCAGGCGTGGCTGGATCCAGGTGCTGGAAACAAGCCCTCAGGAACCTGCCTCTCCTGCCTTTTGGTTCTGCATTCTGCTGTGGAGTCCATCCTCCCACAGGCTTTCCCTGGATGGCTGCAGGTGGCACCGACAGTCCCAGACCACATTCCACTGTGTGGACCCTCCCTCCCCATCCATTCCAGCAGAAGCCCAGGGCTGGGGTCCATTCCTTGCGTTTGGGTCATGTGATGCCTCCACCCCAGTCTCTGCGGCCGAGGGGAAGGGGTCAGCTGGTGAGGCCTGGGTCAGGGGTCCACTCAAGGTTGATAGTGGGCCAGGTGTGGTGGCTCTCATGCCTGTAACCCTAGCACTTTGGGAGGAGGGCAGATCATTTGAGCTCAGGAGTTCAAAAGACCAGCCTGTGCAACAAAGTGAAACCCCATCTCTATAAAAAACACAAAAATTATCCAGGCATGGTGGTGCACACCTGTCGTCTCAGCTTCTGGGGAGGCTGAGGTGGGAGGATTGCTTGAGCCTGGGAGGTGGAGGTGGCAGAGAGCCAAGATCACGCCATTGCATTCCAGCCTGGGTGACAGAGCCAAACCTTGTCTAAAAAAAAAAAAAAAAATCCTGGCTAACAGGGTGAAACCCCGTCTCTACTAAAAACACAAAAAATTAGCCAGGTGCGGTGGTGGGCACCTGTAGTCCCAGCTACACGGGAGGCTGAGGCAGGAGAATGGTGTGAACTTGGGAGGCAGAGCTTGCAGTGAGCCGAGATCGCGCCACTGCACTCCAGCCTGAGCGACAGAGTGAGACTCCGTCTCAAAAAAAAAATACCAGGATGAAGGAGGTCACCCCCACCCTAACCAGCGGGCAGGGGCCACTTCCTAGAGGAAACCCCATGAAAGGTGATTCTAAATGGATGGTTACAGACAGGACCCTCTCTGTCCTCATGCTCCCAGCAAGAGGCTCCCACGGCCCAGGCATGATAGGACCAAAGTGAAAACCTCCCTTAGCCCGGTTGAAGCAAACCAGTGTGGACAGAAAGACTCCAGCGGCTCCTAGCCCCACTGTGCCTGGTCCGTGGCCGGCAGGAGGCCACACCTGACCCTGGGACGGATGGCCATTGGGTCCATGGCCGACAGGAGGCCATACCTGACCCTGGGCCGTTGGGGGGTCACAGAACCTGTCTGCTGCAGGCCTCAGTCCCCCCATCTACAGAAAGGGACCAAATCCACCTACCCAACCTTTCAGGGAGCTGTGCTGAAGGCTGAAAATGCTGCCGGGCGCTGAGGACTGAGCCTGGGAGGGCTGTTGCTTCTGGAGGCCCATGGGGTCCCCCAGCTCAGGCCCAGGATAGCAGGCTCCCCAGCGCACAGTGCTGACACAGGGAAGCTGTGGCCCAGGCAGTCCCCAGAAGTCACAGGCAGAGAGAGTATATCTCCCAGGCCCAGCTGGGCAGACACCCTTGGGGATCCCAGGATCCTCAGGCCAGGCCCAGCATAGCCCGGGGTCCCCCCATCCACCCGGGCCCAGACCCCTCGCCACGGAGGGGAGGCGTGCGCCCCTTGCGAGCAGGGAAGCCTGAGGTTTCTGGGACTGAGCTGCCAGCCTCCTCCGTGCTGAGGGAGACACCTCGAGCCAGGGTTTTCCTGGCCCACATCTGGCTGAATCAGTTCCTCTACAAAGAAAACAGTGGCAAAAATTGTTCCCAGCTTTTCAGAAATTGTTCCCAGCTTTTCAGAAATGCCAGACACACGTGGCTCCTCGTCTCTGTGTTTGGGATGGCTGAGCCACATACGTGCCTGCTCTGTGAGCCAACGCTTTACGGGAGGCAGGAGCATGGCCAAGAAACACATCGCAGCACCTACTGTGTGTGGGGTCAACTGCAGGCCGGGAAGCCGGGAGGCACGGGAGCCTCGGGAGGCGGGGCTGGGGGTACAAGCGTGAGGACCTCCGGCCTCCTTCGGGTGTGCGGCAGGGACCCTGGAACCAGCATGACTTGTGCAAATCCTTACCCCACCTCAAACCACACGGCCCTAGGCAGGTCTCTGTGCCTCAGTTTCCTCATCTGTGACACAGGGAGGAGATGAGATGTGTCCGTTAACTATGAGATGCCTCCTCACCTCTCGGCCTGGGAGTGTGCACCCAAACGGCTCTGCCTGGGGGCTGGGCAGAGGAGGACATTTTGCACCAGGCCTTGAAAGCCAAGTGGGTTTTTACGAGGCTACAAAGATGAAAAAGGCATTGCAGAGGGAGGAAACCACGTGTGTGAGGGCATGGAAGCGTGACTGTGGCAGGTCAGATGGAGCCAGCAGTCTCAGCTCAGCAGGACCCATTTTCTCTCCCATCCTGTAGACAGAGAGAGGAACATTCTCACTGTGCCCAAGCATAGCCATGGGCATTTCACATGCTGTGCATTGTGCATGCACATGTGTGTGGCTATATGTGTGTGTGCTTGAGCATACAGGCGTGTGTGCGCATGTGTGTATGTGGATATGTCTGTGTATATGCATGCATGTTCACGTGTGTGTGCCTATGTTAGTGCGCACATGTGCAGGTGCATGCATGTCTATGTACATGTTTGTGTGCTCACACATGTATGTGTGTGTGCCTATGTTAGTGTGCATGCATGTGCATGTGTGTGGATATGTCTGTGTACATGCATGCATGTTCACGTGTGTGTGCCTATGTTGGTGTGCATGTGTGTGCACATATGTCTATGTACATGCGTGTATATATGTCTATGTACAAGCGTGTGTTCGTGTGTGTATATGTATATGCACACACGTGTGTTCATGTGTGTACATATATGTCTATGTACATGCGTGTGTGTTCATGTGTGTGAATGTCCATGTGATGTTCTGTCTTTGCATCTCAGGCCTATGAAGGCAGGCCCAGTAGACAGCCAGGCACATCTGCACTTGGTCAGCCTCAGGTGCAAGGAGGCTTCAGGACACTAGGGAGGGGACCTGCTGACTCTAGGGACAAGTGGGAGAACTGGATGAAATAAACCATTTCTTCCTCCTCTGTCTGAAACAGCCTGGGGTGGGAATCTGAAGGGCTGGATTTATTCCTGGGTTTGGCTGCTTTAAAGCTGTGGGTCCTCTCAAGCCTCAGTTTCCCCATTTGTCAGAGGAGAGTGTTCTCTGCCCTGCACCCTCCTAGGGTGATAAGGTGACGGCTGTTGGGAGTCTCCTCTGCAGAACCTCACCCGGGATGATACACAAGACTCACTTTCAACACCAGAACTTCCCATCAACGGGCTCACCAGCCTGCGGCATGCTGGCTTCTGCTGCCTGGATGCACCTTCCCTGGGCACTAGAAACAAAAGAGGCTGTGGGCAAAATGGTTCACAGAACTTCCTCAAGGCCCTGACTTGTCCGAGCCCTCGGCCCAGATGCAGTGTCTTTGAAGGGGGCAACCCATCTCCCCTCTTCCTCTCCCCCACATACACCAGCCTTTTCTCCTGTGCCGTCTTTCTCTGGCTAAAGCAGCTGGCCTTCCCTGTGTGGACAAGGCCCAGGATCTGTGGCTGGGGCTGCCCTCATCCCTTCTGTTGGGTTCAGACATTAAACTGCCCCAGGAAGGAGCCGTATGCCCCACCCCAGACTTCTTGCTGGGGGAGCTAAGCCATTCCTGTGTTTGTCGACGCTGTCATCGCCCAGGATTTCTGTTACTGTTGGCCAAAAGCACCTATCGAGAGAGCGTGAGGAGCCTCAGAACTGCACAGGGTGCCCTCATGTGGCAGGGCCCTTGCAGGCGTCACTCTGACCATGTCCGTTGCTGTTTGTCCAGCCCTGTACGCGGCCCCAGGATGGAGCGGCGTTGCACAGAAGGAAGGGCCTGTGGCTCCACGCTAACCTGTGAAGCAGGATCACATCTGTTAACAGATGTTAAGCAATGAATTGCACGAGTGGGCAGATTTTTCTCGCTCTCTGGAACCAAATTGATTCAGGTAACTGTCTTAAGAGGGGGCTGGTCCAAACCCTCTCTTCTTCCTACCCCAAACTCCGGAACGAAGAATGCGGCGTTTCTTGCTACCTGACCTCACTTTGCAGGAGCTGAGTTTAGTTGGAGGATCCGGAGGTGGTGTCCCTGGGTGAGAATTAGCAATTGTGGGTGAGTTTCTGGACATAGGCTTGCTGGGGGGTGTGGAAGGACCTGTTAGCCGGTCCCAAAGTGTTGGATGGGTTTCCTTGGCGAGCAGTGTGGATGTTGGAAGCCATCAGTGCAGACACCTCAAGGTCCTCTCGGCCCTGGCTCGGGGCAGGTGCCTGGGAGGGTGCAGTGGGCAGGCATCAGGTGTGCGGCTGTGGTGCCTCCATTGGCTGTCGAAGGCTCCATACTCCTCTGTTGCCTCACTCCACACAGAGTGCAGGGGAAGCCGAACATGTCTCGCTTGACACCGGGTCCACCGGGGTACCACTGCAAACCCATATAGAGCAGGTGTAGTGTGTGGTGTGCGCTGAAGTCGCTCTGACGCAGAGGGGAAGTTGAACCAAGTTCAGGGGCTGTCATTCAATTTCCTTTTCTTTTAAAAAAAATGGCATCGCCGTGTGACCTCCCTTTGTTTATTATAAATCTGATACCGCGAGTTTCAGTTGAGTGAACTCACATCTTATTTGGAATCTGGGTCTACAGTTGCCTAAAGCTGGTGGGAATGTAATTGTACACAAGCATGTGAGGCCTGTTAATTTGCAATCCACGATGCACGGCCTGGCTTGACAAGCCCCGCGCTGGGTTCTGAGGAGCCGTTCTCTGGCACGGCAGAGCGCGAGGACCCGGCACATTTGCATAAGAGGCACTTGGTATTTTTCACAGGATGAAAACATGTAATTTTGCAAATGTTTATAGGTTGTTAATTTGGCTGAATAGCAAAATCAAATTACAGGTAATAGGTTGTGTGCACTTCCCCTTTCCTGGGTTTCTTTTGTAATTACGGCAAGCGCGGCACACCAGGCCCCTCTTGGTGGAAATGGGAGGGGTGTCCCCCCAGAAGCGCCTCACAGCAGTGAGTCCTGGCCAGCCACATTCCAGAGCTGGGGGAGGTCAGGCTGTGCGTGGAGTGGCGGCCCCACCCCGATGTGGGACCCCTGGGATCCAGAATGTTCCCACCGTCTCTGACACTTGCTCAGGAGTTGAACAGAATCACAGCTAAGGGATGGAGGAGGCCTCAAGCCTGTGCCCGTTAACTTCCAGGTTAGAGGATGTCATGCTGCCCTTGGCCGGGCATCCTGGGCTCCTGGGATCAGGCAAGTCTGGCCTCTACCCCAGCAAGCTCTGAGAGGCCCCTCTGAGCCTCAGTTTCCTGCTCTGGGTCATGGAGCTGTGGAGTCTGCCCCGTGCTCTTCTTACAGGGCTGCTGGGGCTGGCGGGAGGGTGGGATCCCTGTGGGAGAGCAGAGCTATGAGAACCGAGCTTCTTTACATATCAACTTGGACTGAGGTTCCCGCTGCACCTGCTGGAGTGGGGACCGCACCTCTGAGGAGAACCGAGCTTCTTTACCTATGAACTTGGACTGAGGTTCCCTCTGCACCTGCTGGAGTGGGAACTGCACCTCCGAGGAGATGAGAGTGGGGCCCCTAGCATCCCGCCAAGAGGTCCACCGCCCACAGCCCCGAGCCTTACACTGCAGCGGACGGCACCTCCGTTCTCTCTTGGAGGTTCCCTTTCAGTGGGGAGAGCTGGGGGCCCTGCGAGGTGGCGGCACGCCCTGGAGGCTCGGGTGTGTGGAGACCCTGGGCCCTTGGACCTGCACCTGGGCTTGGAAGACCTGTCTCCCCTCCTCCAAATGCCATCGGCCACTCTCAGGGCCCCGACACTGACCCTGTGGGTCACTCCAGACAATTTGCTGACCTCTGAGCTCAGACCCCTTCGCACACTGACCAGGCACGTGACCCTCTCCAGGCCTCACCGGTGCCCTGGGGGATGAGTGTTACTGTCTCCATGGGGTCCTGGGGGTGAGTGTTCTCAGAACCGTGCCCAGCACATGGAGAGCCCTCGGCAAACACCAGCCCCTGTTTCTACCAGGATTCGGATGCCCTCCTGGGCTGACCCTGGGGACACTGGGCCTGGGTTTGCTGGGATGTGGCAGAGTCGTTGTGAATGATATAACTTCCCATCATCCACGCGTCCACTCCCTCCCAGCACCTTCCTCCCTCCACCCCGCAGCCCCGCGTCCTCATCAGTCTGCACCGCGTCCTACTCCCTCCCAGCACCTCTCCGTCCACCCCGCAGCCCCGCGTCCCATCATCCACGCGTCCACTCCCTCCCAGCACCTTCCTCCCTCCACCCCGCAGCCCCGCATCCCATCATCCACGCGTCCACTCCCTCTCAGCACCTCCTCCGTCCACCCCGCAGCCCCGTGTCCCATCATCCACCCGTCCACTCCCTCCCAGCACCTCCTCCCCCCACCCCGCATCCCCGCGTCCCATCATCCACGCTGGGACAGGCATTCTGGGTAGATGCTCACTGTGGGACCTCAGCCTGACCAAAGACTCTCAAAACCTTGCCCCTCTGAGTCCCATCTTTAGCAGAGCTTTGTCAATAAGACTCTCAGTCTAGTCCCAGGATGGCCTGAGGCACTGGACACGTGCAGCTGTTTCAGGTGCAGTGGCCTGAGTGTAAAGCACAGTCTCCTGTTTGAGGAAGCCGCTGGTGTTCCCCAGACTCCTGGCAGCCGGGGGCCAGCTGTGCTGGGGGAGGATGGGGAGGGCTGGGGGGCAGGAGGGACCAGGCAGGGCCAGGAGGGGCTTGAGGAGCCAGGTGAGTTGGGGAGTTCAAGGGTCAGAGGAGAAGCCCGGAAGGGCTGGGGGTCCAGAAGCGGCCTGGGAACCTGGGGGTGCTACAGGGCCAGTAAGAGTTGGGGGTAGAGAGGGGTTGGGGGGAGAATGGGAGGGGCTGGGAGGCAGAAAAGACCCAGGAGGACCAGGGGGTGCCAGGAGGGACCAAAGGGAGCCAGAGGGGTCAGAAGGACCAGGCAGGGCTGAGGGCACAGGAGGGGCTGGGCAGGACCTGGGAGAGGGATGTGGGAGTGCAAGGTGGGACCTGGCAGGGCCAAGGGGAGCCTGGGGGCTGTAGGGGGGGTCAGGCGATGCCAGGAGGGGGCAAAGTCGGACCCTCAGTCCCCAGGCCGCCAGCAGCCTCAGGCAGGCCCTGTGCTTGTTTTGAGTTTCACATTTTGGTGAGAAACGGCCTGTTTGGGTTCCTCCTCTGGAAAGTGCACACGGAGAGACTCCGAGGCCCTCAGCATGGAGATGGACTTGGCCTGGCCCTGGGGCAGGGCTGGGAACCGGAAGGTTAGAACTGAGGAATTTCAAGAGCCCAGCCCTGTCACAGCCTGGGGTGGTGGGAGTGGGGGCACCCTTGTTCCCCAAATCCGGTCAGAATCACAGAAGAAACCAAGACAGAGGAGGGGGCCACCCGACCCCTACGTGGAGGCCAGTGGAGGCCGCTCAGAAGAATCCAGGCGGGAAACGCCCAGCTGTGTCCTCGTGCCAGTCCCAGCCCACTGAGGGCTGTGTCCTCTGGCCCCTCACTGGCCCCTCACTGCCCTGGTGTCATCCTGAGGAAGTTTTTGTCCCCGGCCTGCCAGTCGGATGGGAGGTGGCCATGAGGAAGCTGACAGTGCCTGGGGCAGACCACAGGGTCCCAGGGAAAGAGGCAGGGAGTCCAGGGCCTGCTTCCTGGTAGGGAGGTGCCCAGAGAGCCCCCTTGGCCTGGGGACTGCGGGGAGCCAGGTTCCACGGGGACCCCCAGCTCAGCCCTTTATACCCCAGGGAGCTGGTCCCTTCCCTCTCTGTGTCCCAGGGCCAGGCAGATGCACAGGGGCGTGAGATGGGAGCAGAGCTGGGCCAGGGCCCATGGGTCCAGCTGACAGCCTCTCGCCTAAGCCCTGGGTGGTGCTGTGCACAGCCCATGCCACGGGCGAGGAGCCTCGGACTCCAGTGGGCAGAAGACCCTGCTATGGACCCACAGAGGCACGACTCCCAGCCCAGTGCTCCTCTGTCCCAGGGAAGCCAGCGCCACCGCAGACCTTCAGGGCAGCTGTCCTGGCTGGGCGACACTGAGGAGGGGGCTCACGGAGACCCCCACCCTCTGTACACCATCCTCACCTTCTATGAGCACAGGATGGAACTGGCCAGGAAGAAACGCTTGGGGACAGGAGCAAGAGTAGTGTGTGGTGCATGCCGAGGCTACATTAACCAAGGCCAAACACCCAGACCATGGGAGGTGACTATCCTGAGCTGTGCAGGTGTTCCATATATCAGAAAGAACAGGGACAAATGGAGGTGGATGCAGGAGCTGCATTTCAAAGGCTAAAGAGATGGTAAGTCTGGCCCGGATGTGGGGGCTGGTGGGTATGGTTGGGGTCTTCCCGTGCGTGGCTCCCTGGCTGCACCTCCCTCCAGTCACACTGGCCTCTGGTCCCCGGCACAGGGCTTGGCACAGGTTGCCCCCCTACCTAGAAGGCACTTTCCTCCTAGCTTGTTGTTCCAGCTCACCGTCACCGTCACGGCCTCGGCTCCTGAGAGCCTGGCCTGGCCATGCACTTTGCAGCACTCATCCTCTGCTCAGCGCCTTGTGGGCTCCCTTCCTGACACATTCCGGTGCAGGGCTCTGCACACACGCAGAGCTGTCTGTCTACTTCACGCGTGTGCTGTGGGGCTGCAGTCTAGGCCTCTTGGGTTCATGGTTGTGCCCCAACTCCTAGCTCAGGGCTCGCGAATGTTTGCTAGTGAATAAACAAACAGCTCCCACCCTGCTCAATCAAGGACGGAAGGAATTTGAAGAAAAGGCTTTTCTCTTCTTCCCCAGGAGGCAGACCAGGGGCCAATGTACAGCAGATTCCAAGAGTCCTACTTCAGCTGGGTGCAAAGGGCAGGTGTCAGCCAAGGAGGCCTCTCTGGAGGGGTGCTGCTACACTAGGCCCAACCAGTCAGCAGTGCGGGGGAGGGTCTCATCTGTGGTCAGTTTGCACTCAGGGACCTGGTGGTTGCTCTCAAATCTGCCGCTCTCCCGCTTCCATCTGTGGGAGGGAGGGATAAATGTGGGATTCCTGGGATTCTCCATCCTCCAGGAGCCACCATGGGCCATCCCCTCACTCCTGTGACATTTGGTGGAGGAGCCTCTGCCCAGCTTCTGCGAGAAGGGGCGCCCTGAAGTCTCGGGAAAAGGAGGTCAGGGCCCAGGTGCCACCCAGCCTGGGAACTTTCGTCCCAAGCACAGTCATTTGCACACAGTCATTTGCACGCCGCTGAACGTCCGCCCAGCAGCACCTCCCTACTTTGTTAATGGAAGCCCGGTGATCCGTAACCTGCGTGTGGCAGACATCTGCTCGGGGGTAATGCGGTGGTAATGTACATATTGATGATCAATCAGTGGATTTGCAAGAAAGGCATAAAGTATTTAATTATAATTGTGTGGGGCAAGTCTGCGTGGTGGCGGCGACATTTGAGTAGGTCACAGCCAGCCCTCACCCTGTTATATTAAATGCCATTCACTCTAAGGGCTGGGAACCTTTCTGAAGTTGCAGGGTATCACACACTGGCAAATTGAAAATGTCCCTTTGCTTTTAAAAATATGATTGATACCCTTTGCAAAACAAATGCTACACCTCATCATACACAGATTTCCCCCAGTGCCGCCCTTGCCTCTCCCGGGCATAGAGTCTGCATTTGGCCACAAATACATTCTCAGAGGGGATAAGCTATAAAGACCTTGACTTATTCTGAGGCCCCCCCAGGAGCGTCCTGTTTAGGAAAAGGGGTTTTGTTGTTGTTTCAAGTCAGGCTTTGCTTACCAGAACAAAGTGCAGGAACTCAAAAGATAAAATGCAAATTTTATTTCCTCTGTTGGCAGCAGAAAAATATATCTTCGGATACTTTCTTTGCCATATACTTACGTATGGGAGCATCTGCCTCTTATGACCGTCTAAATTACATCTTGTATGATTTAAATCTAGGCTTTTAGCACAACCAGCAAAGGGATATAAATAACAAGAGTGCAGACAGACACAGGGCACACACCACAATACACATGCACACACACGTGTACACACCATGCTGATAGCCTGTACAAGCCAGCATGGAGAGGGTGAGGAGCCAAACTGGAGCTGCATGCCTGCGATGCACGGTCCCATCCGTGAAACGAGTGTGAGAGCCGCAGCACCCATCTCCTGGGATCCTACACCTGGTGGGCGGTGGGAGCGCCGGAAATGCTGGCTGCTCTCCCAGCAGAGAGTTCTGGAAACCAGAAGCTGACATTTGCAAAGGAGAGGTGTCCACATTGCAAGCCTCATTTCCACTTCCAGGAACAGGCATTTGAAGCTGGGCTCCGGCTCGTTCTCCCTGGGCGAAGGGTACCCTTGTAGGCAGAGGCTGCGGTTGTCTGAGCCAGGAGGCTGGGGAGTGGGCGTATCTCCACGGGGCCAGGCGTTCACAGCATCTGTCAGCAATGGCCTTCCTCCCTCTTCTCAAAACAATGAACCAAACACATCAAATCTATTTACAGGGCAGGTGAGTGGGGGAATGCTTGGATTTTTCCGAACAGAGATGAAGCCAGGGCCAAGCATCTTTTGCATGTTCTGATCTGTCTCTGCAGCCCGCCTACCTTCACGGCCGCCCAGTCCCTGTTTTTAAGGGTCCGATAAAGCAAGACTATGTAATTCCCAAACCAGACAGCCAGCCTCGTTGGGTACCTTTTTGCTGTTCACAAAATTAGCCAATTGTTGTCACCCAGCGAATCGGATTAGGTGTAATCCATACTAATGTTCCAATTAAGTCACTGAAAGCAATTAACTCTGCAAAAATGGACTGGTGAAAAACGATAAGGCTGGTCAAATAGTTTCACTGCGCATAACTGTGTTTTTCAGAATGCCCATCTCTACACAGTAATTAAATCATTTACATTTCAAGTGGAGTGCGCCCACCTCAGATGCTTGTGACCGTGCCCTGTGAGGTGTTGCAGGAATTTTATCCACAGCCTGCTCTCTTGAGCACCTGATTTTTTGGGAAACCAGTTGACGGAAGGTGCCTGAATCAGGGCTTACTCCCTGCTCAGAAGAATCAAGAAATTTGAACTTTGCCCCAGTATCATCCCAAATTTGCCTTTCTCCCTTGTGGTGTAAAAAGCACAACTGATTTCTTAAACTGTCACCAAAATACTCGGCTGACCCAACAAGATACATTTGTCACTTCCGATCATGTCACCCCTAGCACGGACACCATCATAAGCCTCGGGGTGACTAATTCATGGGGCCAATTGCCATCCCTCTTCACGGTTTGTGCCTTACCACTATTATTTTAACCACGGGGACGACGTCAACCAGCCCACTGACTGCACACTGGGCACTTGTGGCTTTTGGGATGTGGCTGTCTAGAAAGCTCACCCTCAAGTGACCAAGGAATTAAATGTTTCCCGACTCTAGGGAACATGAACCTGTGTTTATTCCTCAGAGCAAGAGCACTAGGCCAGTCCAGAGCAAACCCTCAGGTATAACTGGAACCCAGTGGGGTTTTCCCTGTAAGACAACTGTTTTCCGAACAGGTAAAATCACAGCCTCACAGTCTGTACCTTTAAGGAGCACCACCTCCGCCTGTCCTCCCAATCCAGGCCTAGCGTGGCACCTGACCTTCAGTCTGCAGGAGAAATCGTAGGATTTGCCGAACTCTGGCTTCCTGACTCAAGGTGAGGCTGGACTCGTCTTTCCAGGGAGGGTCTGGGGAAGACCCCAGACTGAACTGCAGGGGCCTCCCGGGTGGCCCCACATCACATTGTCCAAAAGTGGAGGCCCACGTTCTCCAGCCGCGTATATCTGCCCTCCTGTGCGAGGCAGGGCGGCTTGAGTCCGGGGAAGGGGTCCGGGGAGGACAGGATGTAGTCGATGCTGAACTTGAGGTCCCGGGGGTGCTCCTTTCCCTGGGGGGCGGGGCTGGCGGGGCTGGCATGGGAGTCCCGTCCCGGGGCGCCCTCGCCAGCGCTGTCCGGTGCCAAGGACCCCTGCCCGGCGGCCGGCTCGGGCGGACCCGGGGGCCCCTGGGCGCCCCCCGCACGCGGACCCCTCAGCCCCTCGCGCTTGGGCCCGCGCCGCCGCCGCCGCCGCCGGTAGTTGCCATTCTCGAAGAGGTCCAGCAGCGACTCGCAGCCGCCCGCGAACGTCCAGTAGTTGCCTTTGCCCTTCTCGTGGCCCTCGGACCGCGGCACCTGCGCGCGCGGAGGGAGGGGCTGGGAGCGGCTCCGCTGGGCTGCGCGTCGGCCCGCCTTGTCCCCTCGGGGCGCCCTGGCCCCGGGCGAGGGTGGCGCACTGCGCAGGTGGAGGCGGCCCCGTGGGCTGAGGACGGACCTCCCCGCAGCCGCAGCGGTGCCCTCCCTTCCCCGTCACCGAGGCCCTGGCGCAGGGGTCGCCACGCGAGGACACCCGGGGCCCGTCGGGGGCAGCGCTCACCTTGACGAAGCAGCTGTTGAGGGACAGGTTGTGGCGGATGGAGTTCTGCCAGGCGCGCTGGTTGGCGCGGTAATAGGGGAACTTGCGCATGATGAAGTCGTAGATGCCGGACAGGGTCACCCTTCCCGCGGGGCTCTGCTGAATGGCCATGGCGATCAAGGCGATGTAGCTGCGGAGCCCGGGGGTCAGGCGGGGTCTCCGCGGGGCAGCCCTCCCCACGGCGCGTCCTTCTCCCCGTCCCGCAGGGCGCCGTGGGGCGCAGAGGCGGAGTGAGGCGGTGTTGGGGAAAGTGTCCCCCGCAGCTCGCGGCCCCCGGCGCCACCCAGACCCCAGAAGCTCTTCCCCGGGCTGGAAAGGTCCCTCCCCGGGAAGCCAAGAACGTTCCCTAGCTCTCCCCAAAGTAGGGACAAATGCCTCCTTTCTCTGAGCTCCGTCGGAGAGAAGAAAGCCCCCTCATTCTTCCTTCGTCCCAGGCAGGTCCCGGCTACCTGGGACCCCTGCAGGGGGGGTCCCTGTTCCCCAAAGCCCCGCCGCCACCCCCGCAGTCACCTGTACGCGGGCCGCGTGAGCCTCTTGTCTTCGTCGGAGCTGCCGGCGGGGTAGTCGTCGGCGTCGTAATTGAAGCAGTTGTAGGGATACTGCGAGCTGTCAAACATCCTGGTGCGCCCCGGCTGCAGCTGCCGCCTCCCCCGCGCAGTCCGCCGGCTTCGCGCAGAGCCGTCTCCACGCGGCCCAGCAGCTGCTGCACTGTGGGCTTCTCTCCGCAGGAGCCGGAACTTGGGTTTCTGGGGTCCCCCGCCTGCCCCCACCCCGTCCTCTCGCATCCAATCCCGGCGCGGGGGAGGCCCCAGCCACCCGTAAAGCGGCGGAGGGGAGCGGAGCTGGGCGTCTCGGTGACCCTCTGACCTCTGCGGGGGGAGGGAGGAGGAGGCGGCGCGCTGGGTGGTCCGACGGGCGGGGCGGCCCCCGCTCCTTTCCCGGGGAGCTCAGGGCAGGGCTCGTTCCGTCCCCGTACCTGGAGGTTGCCTGGGGTGTCCTCGCAGCCTCCCTGCACTGACGGAAGTCTCTTCGGAGCGCCCTGGTCCCGTGCACCCCGGTCCCGTGCGCCCCGGTCTCGTGCGCCCCGGTCCCGTGCACCCCGGTCCCGTGCGCCCCGGTCTCATACGCCCCGTTCTCGTGCGCCCTGGGGGCGCCTGAGACTCGGTGGTGCTTTCTGGGCGCCGGGATCCCCCGGTGGACACTTGGGTCTCAGCAGAGAGCACAGCCCGGAGTCGGCGTCGGAGACCAGAACTGTGGCCCCCTCCGCCACCTGCGCTGTCCGCTGCTCTCCACCCCAGAGCGGCCGGGGGTCCAGGCCAAATCCGTGGTGCCCGGCGGCCGTCTCCTGGGCTTGGTCAGTGGGTCAGCTAAGCCAGAAACGCAGGTCCCAGCGCTTTCTGCAGCGCCCGGTGCTCCCGCCCCGCGGTCTCTCAGTACCTGGAAGTGAGTCCCCGCCGGGGCCCCGAGAGAGGTGGGGCCCCGAGAGAGGTGGACTCCCCATCGCAGAGTCGCCGCTTCACGGGTCCCCTCTGGGCTGAAGCTCCGTTTTAGGTGCACGCAGAGGGAAGAGAAGAGAAGCCATTCGGGTTAGGAAATTCTGCAGAAAAGTAGAGAGGCGGGATCCTACGGGAGTAGGGGGCTTTGTTTCACGGTAGGCATGAGACTGAATAGTATTTCCAGGAATAATCTGCAGAATTCTGACCGAGAGCCGTGTCTGTGAGTCGGTCTGAGGCCAGAAAGCCCTGGATAGACACAGTCTTCTTCCAGGAAATGTCGCCTTCACAGCAGCACCTTCAGCTCTGAAACGACCCAGACGGCGGGGCATGGGGGCTCATACTTGAAACCCCAGCTCTGTGGGAGCCCGATGTGGGAGGATCGCTTGAAGCCAGGAGTTAGAGACCAGCCTCAGCCACAGAGTAAGACCGCCGTCTCTATAAAAAATAAATGAATGAATGAACTTGTTAAAATATGAGGTGACTTATACTGCTTGCACCCAGTTGGCCCCAGGGGTGCCTGGAACTGTCGCTGCCCTTGGTAAAGCCACATCTGCAGGCGGGCTCAGCGCCCCGAGGGTCCCCCTTGGAGGAGAAACCTAGCACATGGAGGTGGGCACGTGCAACTCCCCCTTCTGGGGTGGGCACTATGGCTGCCTGGCCTCGTTTGGGATCCGAGTCACACTCAGGCTCGAACACACTCAGTGACTCTGTATTGTCCCCTTAATCAGATGTCAAAACTAAATATGCGGGAACGAGGAAAGGTAAAATGGTACAGCCCCTCTCCAAAACAGTTTGAGTTTCTTTAAAACCTGACCATGTAGCCACCATGATCCGGAAGTTACACTGGTGACCATCTATTCCCAGAGTGCAACCCCGGTTATGGTCACACAAAACCCTGCTAATTAACGTTTATAGCAGCTTTCTGTCTAATAGCCCGGAACTGGAAGCAAGCCAGATGTCCGTCAAAAGGTGAACGGTTAAATAAACTGTGGTACATCCACGCTGTGGGTTACGGCTCTGCAACAAAAAGGAACAAACCACGAATGTATGCCATGGTCTCGTGAATCCCAACTGTGTGAAAAGCAGCTTGTAGAGGCTCCAGACGACATAATCCCCCTTACATGAGAGTGCGAAGAACAGGTGGGATCACAGAGTCATGCAGCCACCTCTGGAAAACACAGCCCACCACAGAGAGGGCCGGAACCGGAGAGCAAGGGAGACAGAGAACAGGAAGCACCAAGACTCTTCCACTAAGTGAGCCTGTGCACCCAAATTGCAAGACGCCCATGGAAATCTAAAGAAAGGCGGCCACCCAAGTCCACAACTGGAAAAGGAATCCACTCGTGATCAGATAAACTTTGTGGAGCAGTTGGACCAAAACCTGATGCCTTAAAATAAAGATGCTGATTCCCTGTCAGATAAACGACTTGCGAATACTGTCTCCCATTCTCCCATTCCACGGGTTTTTTTCACGGTGTCCTTTCGTGCACAAAAGTTCTTAATTTTAATGAAGTCCAGTTTACCGATTTCTCTTTATTGCCTGTACTTTCGCTGTCATACACATTCATGGATTTGTCAAATCCAACGTCATGAAGATCTTCACCAATTGTTTTTCTAAGAGCTAAATGATTCACCCCCAAAAAAGGGTGAAATTTTGATATGTGCTACAACACGGATGGACTTGAAAACATCACGCTTAGTGGAATAAGCCTGACACAAAAGGATAAATGCTGTGTGGTTCCACTAGTTTGAGGTCCCCGGAGTAGTCAAATTCATAGAGACAGAAAGTGGACCGCCAGTTATGGGGGCCTGGAGGAGAAGGGAGGGAGGCTTTGTTCTTTAACATGCACAGAGCTTATGTTGGGGATGATGAAAACGTTTGGGGTAGGGTGGGAGCAGCAGCTCATGCCTGTAATCCCCACCCTTAGGGAGGCCAAGGTGGGCCGATCATTTGAGGTCAGGAGTTCAAGACCAGCCTGGCCAGCATAGTGAAACCCCATCTCTACTAAAAATACAAAAATTAGCTGGGTACGGTGGTGTGTGCCTGTAATCACAGCTACATGGGAGGCTGAGGCAGGAGAATCATTTGAACCTGGGAGGTGGAGGTTGCAGTGAGTCAAGATTGAGCCACTGCACTCCAGCTTGGGAGATGGAGTGATACCCTGTCTCAAAAGTAAATAAATAAACAAAAATTAACTCAAAATGTATCATAGACCTAAATGTAAAACATAAAACTATAAAGCTTGTAGACGAAAACATAGATGAAAATCTTTTTTTTTTTTTTTTTTTTTGAGACAGAATCTTGCCCTGTTGCCCAGGCTGGAGTGCAGTGGTGCAATCTCAGCTCATTGTAAGCTCCGCCTCCCAGGTTCCAGCTGTTCTCCTGCCTCAGCCTCCCAAGTAGCTGGGACTACAGGCGCCCGCCACCATGCCTGGCTAATTTTTTTTAATTTTTAGTAGAGATGAGTAGAGACGGGGTTTCACCGTGTTAGCCAGGATGGTCTCGATCTCCTGACCTCATAATCCACCCGCCTCGGCCTACCACAGTGCTGGGATTACAGGCGTGAGCCACTGCACCCGGCAAGATGAATATCTTTATGATCTTTGGTTAGGCAAAGATTTCTTTAATCTGACACCAAAAACATGATCTATAAACAAAAAAATTGCACTTTAAATCGAGAACTTCTACTCTTAAAAGACAGGAGAATTACAAGACAAGCTGCAAACTAGGAGAAAATATTTGCAAAGCAAACAGCCCAGTTTTTAAGATGGCACTTCACCAAAGAACATACAGCACATGAAAATTTGCCCCACGTTGTCATCCATCAGGGAAATGTACATTAAAACCACAACAAGACACCTCCACACATCTGTTAGTGCAGCTAAGAGGAAAAAGAGAACAAAACTGTGATGGTTCATTTTATGTGTCAACTTGACTGGGCCACCATGCTCAAATATTTAGTTAAACATTATTCCGGATGTTTCTGTGAAGGTGTCTTTTGGATGAGATTGACATTGAAATCAGTGGACTTTAAGTAATGCAGACAGCGCTCCAGGATTGAGTGGACTCATCCAATCAGTCAAAGACCTCAAAAGAACAAAGACTGAGCTCCCCAAGCCACAAGGATTCTGCAGCAGATGCCTTCAGATTCCTTCTTGAGTCCACAGGCGTACTCTGTGAACCTATGCCATCCGATTTTGCCAGGCTTCCACAGTCACATGAATCAACTCCTTAAATTGTCTCTCCCCTCCCAGTGCCTGCTACACAGACATGTACAAACATGTGCACACACGTGTGCACACATGCATGCACACACACCCCTGTTGATTCTATGTTTCTGGAGAACCCTGACTAATACAACAACCAATGAAAACCATCTCCAAATACCAAGTAGTGGAGAGGAGACACAGCAACTGGAACTCTCACTTGTTCCTGGTGGGCATCCAAAGTGGCTCAGCCATTTGGGACTCTAGCCTGGCAGTTTCTTGCAGTTACATATACATATTTATTCCATGCCCCAGCCATCCTTGTTCTAGGTGTTTGACAAGTCAAATGCTAACTGGTATAGAAAAACCTGTTTATGAGTGTATGAGGGTTTATAGTGGCTTTATTTGTTTTCCCTAAAAACTGGAAACAACTCAAATATTCTGGTGAGCAAATGAGCTGTGGTATCGCCATGTGCTGGAATACTATGCAGCCATGAAAAAGGAAAACCACTGAGGTATGCAAGGCTGAACCCCAATGCATTATGCTGAATGAAAGCAATGTGGTCAAAGGTTCTTACTGAATAATTCCACTTACACAACATGGTGCAAGACAAAACCATGGGGACTGAAAATGTATCAGCAGTTGCCAGGGGCTGGGGATGGGAGGAGACAGGTTCTGGGCAATGGACCCGTTCTTGTCTTGGCTGTAGTGTTGACTGCATGGCGAAATGCACTTGTCAAAACTTGCCCAGCTGTACACTAAGAAGCATGGATTTCACAGTATCCAGGTTATATCTTATTTTAAAAACCACTTTGATGATCTTAAAGATGAAAAATAGCCACTAAGCAAAGTAGACCAGATGCCATTGAAGATATAATTAGGAAATTGGAATGGCCAGGTGCAGTGGCTCATCTGTAATCCCAGCACTTTGGGAGGCCAAGGTGGGAGGATCACGACGTCAGGAGATCGAGACCATCCTGGCTACACCGTGAAACCCTGTCTCTACTAAAAATACAAAAAATTAGCCAGGCGTGGTGGCAGACTCCTGTAGTCCCAGCTACTCTGGAGGCTGAGGCAGCAGAAAGGCATGAAGGAGCTTGCAGTGAGCTGAGATCACGCCACTGCACTCCAGCCTGGGCAACAGCACAAGACTCCCTCTCAAAAAAAAAATAGGATATTGGAATATAAAACTGAAGAACACAGCAGCACCAAGACCCAGAGACACAAAAGCAGCTGACAGAGCAGTTGAGAGACAAGAAGGGCAGGTGGAGAGGCTGTGGAGAGGGTGTGACAGGACAGCACTGGAATGAGGACCAGGGATTTTTCAAAGTAGGAAGGAAATATGAAAGAAAGCAGAGGTTCTTTGATCTGAAGGGCGACTGCGCACTGACTAGGAGGAAGAGGATCCATCCACCCACACATCCAGGCATCAGAATGAAGCTGATGCAGGGCAGGTGAACCCCAAACTGGGGCCTAGCCCGCAAGGGTTCTTGGCTTCACCAGGAAGGAAGTCAAGGGCCAGCTGGCGGTAGAGGGAAGAAAACAGCTGTATCAAAGCAGCTGTGTTACGGCTCCGTGACTGCCCCAGAAGAGCAGGGCTAGCGGCAGGCAGAGAGCAGCGGCTCGGGCAGTTCTGCAGCCATGCTTATACCCACTTAGATTAAGGGGCAGTGCGTGCAGAGACGTCCAGAGAAGGGATGGTAGCTCTTGGGTGGCTGAATCATTGCCTTGGAAGGGGTGGTAACACCTGTCATTGCCACAGCAACGTAAACCCACGGGGCTCTGGTGGGCGTGGCTTATGGGAACCTGCTTTGTCCTGGTTGTGTTCTATCCAGTCCTCTGTTTGGTCCAGTGTATGAGCCTCACCTCCAGAATCCAGTCCTGTCTCCGATCTCAAAACTGCGGAAGAGAAATCCTGAAGCCGTCCGATAAACCACAGGTAGATTTCCAAAGGCATCAAACTTTAATAAAAGGAGTATGTTTAGTGGATCAAACAGCATCACGTACTCTTACAATCCAGAAAGGAGCTGGACCTTGGTGGTTTAATTAAGTCTCCTTACATGAGAGCAATGCTGGGGGACGTTCCTGTGTAAGATGTAAAAGTGTGTTTCTCTGTTTTCATGAGTAAGGAGAACTTGCAGTGAAGGCAGGGTGTTGAGTTCACGCTTTTCGCCGCGTGTCTGCGCAAACCTTTAGAATTAAGGAAAAACACAGCCACCTTGAACGTCGTCAACAACCTCTAGGACCAGAATCATGAACACGCGGCAGGGACAGAGACTGTGGCTGCTACAGGCCTCTGGATTCCAGCCCAAGAGAGGCACCGTGGCCTGGGGACAGCGCTGGTCGCTGGAAGAAGAAGGCCGTCTGTGTCATCACCCGAAACGGGAGCCCTCACCTCTGAAAGGGAACCCCGAAACCGAAGATGGTGACTGCTGCCCAGGGAGGGGGTGCCAGGGCCCCTGGGCCACCCTGCAGGAGCCGCTGAACCCGCCTGGGCTTTTGTGTGACGCTTTCTGCTTTGTGTGATGCTTTTCTCCGTTGTCACCAGCTGGCTCAGCAGATTCAGAGAGCTGAACAAAGAACCGACGTCTTTGGCATCTTACATGATGTCCTGAGAATGTTCGCCTGCTTTTACCTTGTGTGGCTGCCGTCAGCCATCAGGAGAAGCCCGTTCACCGTGCACCGCTGAACCAGAAACGCGTGAGCTGAAGGCCAGTGTTGTCCACCCTGAGATCTCTCCCTTTGTCTGTCTCCTCACATGGGGCTGCCGGAAAGGGGGCCCTGGCGGAGGGGAGGGGATTTGAAGCAGGAGATGAGTAAACCTTAAAAACAGATGCTGGAAAAAAAGCAACATACGTTGTCTACTTATTTTGTTGAATAGAAAATAAAGTTTGGTTGGTTAGAAAACTTTTTGCTGTCGCTATGAATTTGGGTTTTGTAGTGTTCTGAAACATTTGCTTTCTTTACTTCTAAAATAACCTCTTGATTTATTTGGGGCCTGGCAGTGACAGGAAGGGCTTCTGTAACGCTTAGCCCAAAATTGCCTAAAACACCAATTATAATAAGAACAAGAGCGATGACAATGACAACATGCCAGCGGCCAACGTACACGCACCAAGTGTCAGCCGAGCTCCAGGACCTCCACGTCGCCTGGCCCATGACCATCCGTGAACCATCCAGTGTCTCCGGGGAAGAGGCCGACCCCTCCGCCCGTTGTCTCACCGCCTGTGGCTGTGAGGTGGGTCCCGCCTGGGCACCCTGGCTCCCAACTCTAGCAAGGGGCACACCCAGCCAGCAAATCCCAACCCTCAGAACACGGCGGGAGGGGCATCCCCCACCCACACGTGCAAGGGAAGCAGAGAGCAGGCCATCAGCCAGTGGGGAGCTGCAGCCTGTTTTGGGGACGTTCACAAAGACCAGCAGTGAATCTCACGAATCCAGCGGCTCTCAGACACATCCAGCGAAATGCGTGCGTTCTAGACAACACGTGTAATAAGACACCATTAATCAACCCCAAAAATAGAATAGTGACTTAGGTTGTTTCTGATGCATATCTACGTGGCAAAAATATAAATTGTAATCTTGATAAACACCAAATCTATGCTTGCATTTGGCCTAGAGGGGGACAGAGAAGGATGGAACTGGTGGGGAACCTGGGGGACTTTAGGGTTATTTCTGTGATATCTGGTTATGTCTTTTTTTTTGAGACAGAGTTTCGCCCTTATCACCTGGGCTGGAATGCAATGGCGCGATCTTGGCTCACTGCAGCCTCCGCCTCCTGAGTTCAAGCGATTCTCCCGCCTCAGCCTCCAGAGTAGCTGGGACTACAGGCACCCGCCACCGCACCCGGCTCAGTGTTGTATTTTTAGTAGAGACGGGGTTTCACCATTTGGCTAGGCTGGTCTTGAAGTCCTGACCTCAAGTGATCTGCCTGCCTTGGCCTCCCAAAGTGCTGGGATTACAGGCATGAGCCACCACACCTGGCCAGGTTATATGTTACTTGTAGTTTTTAATTAAAAGCAGTTTTTGTTGCAGAAAGCTTATAAAATAGAGGGAGGTATAAAACATCTCCTAGAACTCCGTCATTCCAAGCTGGCCGCAGCTCACACTGTGAAGTTCGTGTTTCTAATTCCGGAGTGAGTGCTGTTTGTAAACTGCCATCATAGAATATGGTTCAAAAGCTTGATTTCTGATGTCTATGAACTGTTGAATGTGTCAGAATTCGTTTATCGAACATCTTTTTTTTTTTTTTTTTTCTGATGTGAGAGGGGGTGTCGCTCTGTCGCCCAGGCTGGAGTGCAGTGGCCGGATCTCAGCTCACTGCAAGCTCCGCCTCCCGGGTTTACGCCATTCTCCTGCCTCAGCCTCCCGAGTAGCTGGGACTACAGGCGCCCACCACCTCGCCCGGCTAGTTTTTTGTATTTTTTAGTAGAGGCGGGGTATCGAACATCTTTAAATGTATCTGGGGAGCACGTAATGTCAGGAACCTCATAATATGAATAATCGCCTGCCAACTTCTAACTATAGATTTGTGAGTGCTGAATTTCCTTCGACATCAGACACAGTTTTTATTTATTTATTTATATTTATTTATTTATTTATTTTGAGACAGAGTCTCGCTCTGTCACCCAGGCTGGAGCGCAGTGGCACGGTCTCAGCTCACTGCAAGCTCCGCCTCCTGGGTTTACGCCATTCTCCTGCCTCAGCCTCCCGAGTAGCTGGGACTACAGGCGCCCGCCACCACGCCTGGCTAATTTTTGGTATTTTTAGTAGAGACGGGGTTTCACCGTGTTAGCCAGGATGGTCTCGATCTCCTGACCTCGTGATCCACCCGCCTCGGCCTCCCAAAGTGCTGGGATTACAGGCGTGAGTCACCGCCCCCGGCCATCAGACACAATTTTTAAAAAGAACATTAGGAAAATCCTTAGGAGAAGTGTCTGCTTTTCTGGGTGCTTGCTCTTCCTTCAGTATTTTTTAGTCATTCTCTGAACTAGACAGTTACTAGGGA